>NC_092055.1:43569321-43869321 GCF_003086295.3 Arachis hypogaea
GCTTTATCGCCATTCTCAAATGCAGATCAATACACAAAAATTTGATTAAAGTTGTCCAATTCTAAAAAATTGGCAACTCTCAAATGCAGATCAATACACAAAAATTTGATTAAAGTTGTCCAATTCTAAAAAATTGGCAACTCCTTTAGTTTATTTGTTCACTGATCTTGAGTTACTTTTTTGTATGCCGTTCCACATTTAATTTCGGGAAATTCTATTTAAAAAACAAAAAAAGGTTCCAAAAATGAATTTATTTTTTTCCTAGCTAACAAGCCTTTGCATCTTAAGTTTCCACATATTTACATTTGGAAATGAATTCTTCAGATACATGCCATACTAGACGAGATTATTTTTGGAGGTCAGGTATTAGAGACAAGTTCAACAGAGGTTATGAAGGCTGTCGAGGAAATAACAAAGTGCGATCTCTTTCCACAGCTTTTAACAATTCTTTTTAATGTTTATATTTTCGCATTGTAATTAAATTAGGGCATGCTACATCGTTCTGTTGAATTAATATCAATATAAACTTTAGTATTTTTCATTAAAAAAATTATTTTCTGCTTTATGTTTGTGCACTAATTTGTCTGGGTGCGACTTTTGCATAATGCAGGCTAGAAGCAGCATCCAATGCAATCAATCTTGTTTCAAAGTCTGTTTCTAATTGGAGGTCGCGGTAGCTTGGGTAAGGTTAAGCTTCTTGAATTACATGCTTTAACAAATACAAGGGATTTGTAAAGTGAAATATGTTTGATCAGACAAGTCAGTGGGACGTGGTCTTTTTCTCCCCTCAAATTTGATTGAGTGATGGGAAGATCCAGCAAATGTTTTGCAGTGCCCTAATTTTGTTTTGTCCGAGAGATTATTTGTTATTTGATGTCTAATGTTAAAATGTTACTTAATATGATTGTCTTGCTTTCCTCTGTATCCTTTTCTCTCCTGTATTTTCTGTTTTTGGTATTTGAACTTTAAAAAATGTGCAAGTTCAGACTGTTGAACTTTTCCAAATGTGTAGATTGATTACCTTGGTAATTTTTCCATCAATTATTAACAAAAGTAACACATTTATCAAAGTTGCATATTTCAAAAACGTGTGAAGGGGGAAGCTGTACATGAAGCCAAAGTTCAATTGAAGATTGGACTTATTCTGGATAAAATGAACATGTAAAAATGTTTAGGGGATTCATTGAGGCATTTAAGAAAGTTAAGAGAGCCAAATTGACCTTTTAAACATTTAAGGTGTAAGAATGCGGATAACATACAAGAGTGTAAATGCAATTAATCGGTTAATATACCTTTCCTTCTGTAGCGTGTCATAATCTTAACTTAAGCGGTCAAACTTACTGCATGTGTAAGACAAGGTAATAATAGGGTTTAGAGATTGTAATCCACATTGATAGTGTAACAAGTTTGTATATTATTATTACAGTTTTGTTACATATTCAAGTGTTTTTGTGAATCAAATCTAATTAAATGGATCAAAATTTAACTAAAATCACTCAAACAATACGTGTATGAATCACACACTTTTTGACCTTCATGTTCTTTTTAATTTTTTTTGTTTCTTTTTCATCGTCATTCTTTTGTTGTTGCTAGTGTTGTATTTTTTTTTTTGTTTCTTTTCCTCTTTCTAATGTTATTTTTTATTCTTGGTAAAAGAGTGAAATAAGAAGAATAATCAAAATGTAAAACAAGAAGAAGAAATCATAACATAAACTTTTTGAATTTTGACAGAAGAATATTTTAACAGTGATAAAGTTTTGTTAACAAAGTGAAAGAAGTGTTAAAAATGTTATTTTAATTGAATCAGCATTCTTAACCATATATTATATGTATGCTTATGTGTTGAACATGTGATTTCTGCTAGTAAGATAACTAGTGTTTTGAGAAGTAACAAACTTAATCTTTTACTCGACTTTAACATAATCCCTTGATTAACTATATGGTGAATGGAAATATCATTGCATGACAACTATGATATAACATCAAGTTCGATGAGTAATTTTGAAGGAAAAGAAATTTTGACGAAGATTTGACGTAAAAAGTTTTTACTATTTTACGATGGATAAAAACAAATTTTTACAAGGGGATTTTTGCACCAGACTCAAATCAAACTCATCAAAGAATCAATCATGCATGCAATGAGGATCATATGACAAGGAGCAGTCCAACAAGTAAGGTTTAGTTGAAGGACTTTAGTTTTTACTTGTCAAGGGTAAATCAAGTTTAACTCTCAAGTTAAAATCATGTAAATCAAAGTAAAATGATTTTTAACCAATGATTTCGAAAATTTAATGGTTGAAGATGAATATGGGTCGTGCTATGCTGATCCTAATATGTTTATAATGGATTATGAGTAGGACCCAATCAAATAATGCAAAAGGTGTCATAACTCAAAATTCATATTTGCTGAAAATATGCCCACAGGGTCGATCTTTATGCTGAAATTCATTGTGATTAAATTTCATAAGTTTTCTAAGTGTTTTTCATAAACATTTGAAAGATAGCTTGAGATTACTCATAGTGCTTCATTTGTAACCATATATTCTTTTGAGAAAGCTCATTCTTTCTGAAGTTCACTATCACATATTGTAAACAAAGAGTTTTGTAGCTTTTCTTGATTGTTGAGAGACTTAGAGGTTGTTTTATTTGAGTAGCGAGGCTTACTAAACACTATAGTCGGCGATGATACCTAAAATCATTAAACACTCAAACAAAAACACTTGAAGTTGGTATTACTTCAAATTCTTCGAGAAGGAATCTCTAAGTGGAGTGGCTTAATCGAAGTGGTGATCATGTATTGTGAGGTGTTCATCAAGTGCTCTATCTTGTAGCGGTTTATCAAGCGTCTTATAAGCTTGGTGATATAGTGAAAATCTCCATATCTTGGCGGGGACGACTGACATAGGTGAAGAGGTTATACCGAACTAGAATATATTGTGCTTGTGCATCTTCCTAATTGTTAAACTCTTTATATTTCTTGCTATTTACATTTTTAGAGTGGTGTAGAAAGTTGGCTCCGTATACTTGCTTGGAAACTTGTTCAAATCCTTGGAAAAATTCTAGTACGAAATTACTTGCATTTAAACTTTCATTTATTTTATCCAAGCGGTATGAAAAATATTAAGTACATAGTTTAAATGCTTGAAGTTCGCTTATATGCCCACAAAAAATACAAGTACGTCGCCTTTGTTCGCAAGTTTATATTTTCGCAATTTAAGTTTTTATCTATATTTCGCAAAGTTTTTAATTCGTCATTAGCACTCAATTCACTCTCCCTCTTGAGTATATTTATCTTGTGCTTATCGAATAACAAGTGGCATCATAGCTTAACCCATTTGAGAGTGTAGATCATGGTTGGGACAAGCACAAATTTTGACCATTTTGAAGGATATTCATCACACCTTCCACCACTCCAAGATAGAACAAACTATGCCTATCGAAAAAATCACATGGCCATATGGATCACGTCTCAAGACTTAAGAATATGGGATGTGATTGAATGTAGAAATTATGTACCCACAAAAATCACTACCACAAAAGTAGATGGAATCGACAAGATCATTGAAGAAGCAAAGCCTAGAAAAGAATTGGCTGAAGAAGATTACAAGAAAGTATATTTCAATCACAAAGCTGTAAACTATCTTCATTATGAAATAACACAAAATGACTACATAAAGATATCCATGTGTACAAAATTTGGGATAAGTTTAGTATAACATTCGAAGGAACAAGTCATGTCAAACAATCAAAGATTGATAGACTCGTTCATGAGTATGACCTTTTCCAAATGAAAGATAATGAAAATATTGAAAATATGTTTGGAAGATTTTCAAGCATAATATGTTTGGGATGATGTAGTCCAGAATTTTTTGTGGTAGTTGATACATGAGCATCTTTAGTTGTTTTTAGTTATTATTTCTTTAAAAAAAGTTAGTGATCTCTTGTTTTTATTAAGATTTTCATGCTTTTAATCAATATTTCTTGGATTTTCTTTCTTTAAACAAAGTTAGTGATTTTTTTATTTTAAGTGAGATTTTTGTGCTTTAATCAATATTTTGAGGAGTTGCCTTGTGCTTTGATATGTTTAGAGAGTTGTTAAAAGATTTTAGGTAAGAACAAATGAGGAGATGGACAATCAAAGAAGCTTTTGGAAGAAGTAAGGAAGGTGGCAAGCAAAAGGAAGTAACCTCCCAGGAAAGCAAGAGTTGGAAACAAGCCAGGGAAGTTCAACGAGAATTTGCAACCCTATTCTCTTCATACTCCAGCAATAATAACTTGAATTACAAAGGTCCAAATGAAGTGGTTCTAGTAACATTAGAAAGCTAACATCCATATCTTTCCAACGACATATAATAGTCTATAGTGGACATTCAGTTTGGGCTGCGAACTACTGTCATCTTCCAGCGCATAAAAATAGAGACACAACTTGGCATGCCACATGTCTAAACATTGGCGCGCCATACGCCTGCAACCCTGTTTTTTTGCCAAAGCTCCAATCCCAAGCACCATTGGCATGCCATATGCCTAGCATGGCGTGCCACACGCCAGCGCCACTTCCAGGCACAAAATTTAGGCGTTTTACATCCCCATAAGTGGCGTTCCAAACGCCAACTCCAAAGCACCTCCATGGGCCATCAATTTTGGGCATTTCACACGTCTGAAGTGGCATGCAACATGCCAAGAGGATGGTGTGCCACACGCCCATAGAAGAACTCCCAGGATTGATGATGAAGGTGGCGTGCAACACGTAAGCAAGAGGGCGTGCCATACGCCCATGAAACAAGCTCCCCAAGACCAAAAGAAAAGCTGGCGTGCCACACGCCAATGCAAGGGCGTGGCATGTTGGACCAATTCTCTAGAGGATCAAATTCAAGGCATTTCAAGACACAAAATGGGCGTGCAACACGCCAAGGAGAGGGCGTGCCACACGCCCAAAAAATGTCTCCAGATGAAGCTCAAAGTTGGCGTGCAACACGCCGAGAAGGTGGCGTGCCACACGCCCAGGGTGGACATCTAGGATTGCACAATTTCATGGCGTGCCACATGCCAAACAACAAGGGCGTGCCATTTCTACATGCCTTCGAAGTTTCATCCAATATTAAAAGTTGGCGTGTAACATGCCAAGGTTAGGCGTGCCACACGCCCAAAATGATTATTCCCAAGACTTGAAGGAAGATTGGCGTGAAACACGCCTAGAGGTGGGCGTGCCACATGCACAAAGTGGAGACTCCCAGGGACTTGAAAAGATTGGGCGTTCAACACGCCAGTATGTGGGCGTGTCACACGCCCATGGCTCATGAACCCACAAACTTCAAGTTACCACTCAAGCCCACATTTGAATTGTTAAAGGATTGGATCATTAAGCTTTGGACATGAATCACATTAAGAATAGAAGATTAATTGTGGAAGATTTGATTTGATTTCATTAGATTTTAATTTGAATTTTAGGTTTTGTTTTAGGTTGAGGATAAAAGGCTCTTGAAAACTTGGACGGAGAAAACTTGGGACCTTTTGATCGTTTTTCATACTTTGTTTTTTATTTTGAAGCTTAGCATCCTTAGTTAAGGTTATGAGCTCTATTGATTTTAATGGACTAATGTTATAGCTTTTCTACTTTTGATTAATGCATTTATGTTTTCTTAAGAAAGAGTTTTCGTTCTTCATCAGAAGGGTTTGAATCTATTGGAAAATAATTCTAATCTTAACTGAATTCTAAATATCATCTTGAAAAACTTGGTTTTTAGAATTAAGCTTGAAAACTCCTTCTCACAATTCTTTAAGTTTTGAAACTAGACTTGATAAGTGACATCTAATCAACTAGGATAAATTCTTGTGAATTGCGTGACTTCTAAAATCAGTGAACGTACTTCACCTCTTTTCATAATCAGTTAATCAAGGAATTGGTGGCTTATTAAGTTAAGAGAAATTGAATTACCAAGGAATTGAGATTTGATTACTAATGATTTGCCATAGATACATGTTGTATGATTAAAGTAGAGAGTGAAAAGCATTATTCCGGAAGTTCAACATCTCTGAAACTTTAACTCTTTCGATCATATTACTTTCTCAACAATTACTACTTGCTGGTATTTAATTCACTATTTTATGTTAAAGATTTCTAAAATCCTTAATTTTGATTGTCTAACTAGATTAATCAATTGGTTACTGTTGCTTAGTCCGTTAATTCTCGTGGGAACGATAACCCACTCTCGTAGTATTACTTGATATAATTCGATGCACTTGCCGATAGCTTGTGGTTTTATAAAATCCTCATCAGCAACCACCTCCCCAAAATGTTCTTAAAGTCAACTATGATGCTAGTGTCCTTCCGGACTCTTGTTACGGGCTTTGGATGCGTTATCCGTGATTTTTATAGCACCTAGGTGCTAGGCAGTTCGGGATATCTGCCATTTGATTCAGTTTTTAGGAATGAGCTATTGGCAATCTGAAATGGTCTTATAAATGTGTAGGAAGTTGATTGTGATTTCCTAATTTGTGAAATTGATTTTATAAAGATGTATTTTTTACTTAACAGTATTAACACTTATGTTACAGAAGATAATATGAATATTATCGAAAAGATTATGGAGTTGTTAAGTAAAAATTGGGAGGTGTTATTCACTTGAGTTAGAAGAGAAGCTAATGTTGCGGCTGATTGTCTAGCTAAGATAGAAACTAAGAGTGTTTATTTACAATCGATGTAGATTCAGCTAAGTGATGATCTCAAACAGATTTTATAAAAAAATTCTGCGGTGTAATTTTTTGGTATTGTATTTCTGTTTGTTTTAGTTTCTATTACAAATACGAAAAAAATCAAACAAAAATATCCAATCATTAAATTTATATTGATTCAATTAAAAAATACATTAAATTCTCAAATTACCTAACGATTGTCATCTTCAACCTTAAAATCCTAACTATTCCTAACAGCATCCAAAAAATCAAAATCCAACCTCAACACAGGATCCAAATCGATCACTAATGATGAAAAAAGAGGAACAAAAAAGATTTTGATCTAAATCGGTCTTGTTTTGACTCTGGTGCATGAATAAAAGAGTTTCTAATTTCTTTTTCATCTTAATTTGTATTATTGTGTTTGTTTTCTTTAATTCAATTTAATTTTATTATTTCTTCTATTCTAAAACTATACTACTAATTGGAACTCACGAGTTGAAATACCCTAACTTTGCAGAGCGAATGTTTTCTTTTCTCTTTTTCAGATTTGACCATAAAATAAACCCTTATTTTTTGTGTATGTTATACACATATAATTATATAAACCCTTCTTGTGGTATTGGATGGAAGTAGAATCGGAATCAAAATGGGAATGGAATCGCTTGCAAAAACAGAAAAAAGAAGAGAGATCAGAGTCGTCGACGTCAAGCTCTTTCTGTTATGTTTAATAATATATTTTTAACAAAATTGACTAATATAATGTTTTTAATCTTTTTAACAAAAAATCTGATTATTTTCATGTAATATAAAATAATTTATTTATAATTAAAAATAATACTGCATAATAATTAATATTAATAATAAAAATATTATATATATATTTATATATTTTATATTTATTTATTTTAAAATAAAATATTATATTTATTATTTTTAAAATATTATATATTAAAATATATTTATATATATGTACTAATTATTACGTATTAATATGCACTATTTATATTTATTATTTTTAAAATATTATATATTAATATTTTTTATTTTTATATAATAAAATCTAATAATTCATGAAAAATAACGAATTTATTATGCATAAAAGTGAAAAGATTATTTTAGAGTTTAGACATGTCCTCATAAATTTGATCCATTTTAGTCGCCTAATCCTAATTTCAATCTAGGGATGCACACGGTCCAATCCAATCCGAAGATTCAAGATTTTGGACGATGAAGACCCGGACCTAAAGTGATCCGGAGAGAAAAAATAAAAATTGGGAAGGGAGTGAAACCGGGACTAGGCTATAATTCGGGTCACCTGAATCCGATTCGGTGGCTTAGTCATCATACATAATTATAGATTTTAAATTAGGGGCTAGGGCAACAAAGCATTTACTTCATTCTCTATTCACTGCCTCTTTTAGCGGCTCAGCCATTCAGCCTCACTCCCATACCCCCAGTCCCCACTCCCAACGGCACAGGCTAATCCGGTGACCGCTGACCTTGTCTTCTCTCTCCACGGCCCACTCCCAGTATCCCAGCACGCAGCCACGCAAGACGCACTCCCAATAAGCACTCACCACGCAGCCGCCTCCTCCTCCCGTTCTGGTCTTCTTAGCCCTCAGTGTCTCACCCCAGTCACCGATGTAGCTCCTCGTTTGACTGACGACGGTGATGACCTATGGTGCTGCCTTGTTTCTCGGTGACCTGACGCTTCTGTGCTTAGTCTGGTCGTCCTCTTCTATTACTGTCCCGCCATTTTTCTGCTCTACTAGTCCCGCTCCTTCTGTTCCTCTCTCTTCTCCAGTCTTCTCTTTAGGTAAGTAATTAATTTTATTATTTAATTAATATTCTCATTAGGGATTAAGGATTTTGATTATCAGAATTTGTGAATTTAGGGATGTGGGTGTTGATTTTCATTATTAGAACTCTGATTAGATGTGGATGTTGATGTGTGTTTACTGATTTATTTAACTGATTTTTGTTCTGAATTGTTTTTGATTACTGATGTGTTTACTGATTACTTGTTTTGTGTTTACTGATTTTTTACTAATTTCTAAATTATTACTTGTGTTTATTTCAAGTAATAATCTTTTATATGAAAAATGAGTAATTTTATATGTTTTGTAGGTTTTACTAATGTATCCATATCACAAGGAACAAGTTGACAATATTAATGGCTATTGATGGATAATGGTTATTTTTATGTGAAATTTAATTATTTAAGTATTTTAAACTTAATATTTTGTGTTATTAGTGATTATAAGACTATAAGTTAATGTTTTATGTTTAGAATGCATAAGACTTTAGGCCTATGCATAACATTGTGTTATTTGTATTGACTTAAATATTTGGTGCTATTAGACAATATTACTATTGATTGTGGTTATGTTTTAATTTTGAAGAAGAATTGGTTCTTGTTATATTTTTTTAAGTGAATTTTATTATGTTAAATAATAATTAGAATCTTAGAAATTTGAATATTTTTACATACTAACTTATAAAAAGATATCAAAGTATTGTAATGATAACGGTCTGGTTTTTATCTGGTATAATTATTACCCAAAAATATGTAGATTTTATTAGATCTAGAGACGGATTTAGATCTAATAAATAAACCCAATATATATTTCGAATCGAATCTAAATCACATTAAACTCAGTTTCACCCGACGCATGAGCACTTTATCCCAATCCGAATCTCAATCTCAACCAGAATATCCAGTTCCATTCCCATGGGCACAAGACAAGGTCTTATCTTCCACAAGCCGACTCTAAAAACCGCCGCAGTTGTTTTCGTTTGCCACCTTCTACAAACAGCCCAATGCACCCAAAACACCTCACATCCAAACACCACTATATTCCACAACTGGGCCCCACTTAAACTCAATCACTTACTATTAAAATCACTAATTAAAAAGTTCAAAATCGTGGTCCCACTTTAGCCAAAAGACTATTCACCATTTCACCAATCAACGCTCAACATCTTCCCCAAAAAATCAAAATTATCATCCAACGAACCAAATTAATCAAACTTCCACACACGCACACCCAGTAACACACACTCTCTCTCTTAATAAATATCTAAATCTAAAATAATATATTTTTCATCCTTATCCATAAAAATATCACAGTATTATTTACCGGTGCCTATGCTTTTTTCTGCATCGATCAATCTCCTTTGAAGAAGAACGTTATCCAAACCCAGATTTTTTTATTAAATTAATCCGAATCGTTACAAGGGAGGATGAAATCAGCACTGATTCGAACCAGTTCTACGCCCCTGCTTCTCGACGCAAGAGATGTTCATCGTCACAACGGAACTCATTCGACAGTGAGATTTGGTTCCACGATCTGTTGTTCATCGAAGAAGAACGAGTCTAACATCCCAAAGCTTGAACCTTTTAGCCGAACCAAGTTTGAGAGGGCCGTCAAAGACCCTCCTTTGATCCAAAAATCTGAGAAAGAGCTCGCTGGTACGTACCAACATCTTTCTCTTCTCTTTCTTCAACCTTCCGTATCGTTTCCAAATCCTTCATGTTTTGTGATGTGCAGATTATTGCTCAACGCTTGAAGGTGACGAATCCTATAGTTGCTGGCAAGCGTATTTTGAGCTCAAAGATCTTGAGGTTTGTTCTTATTTCTGCAACTTCTGCCATTATCCTCTATTTGTTTGACTTAGGTCCTTTTATTTCTTTTTTGATTCTTTCTTTAATCTTTTAATGTTGATCAAGTTTATATACGAAGTTTAGAAGTAAGGTATATAAGTTTTTTTTTGTTTCTGAGAAAAGGCTATAGTTTTCTTCAGGAAGTCCAAATTTATGTGGTACGAAACATGAACAAAATAAATAAGAGAAAACAAAAGAAAGTTTTGGTTTAAACTCTGCCATTGAAACAAAAAGCAATAAAATTTGTGTGGAAAGTGGGATTTGAACCCACGCCCTTTCGGACCAGAACCTTAATCTGGCGCCTTAGACCAACTCGGCCATCTCCACTTTGTTATTACTGTACATCAAATTTCAAATGATAACTGTTTGTTTTTAGGTGGCATGTGTTTTGTCAGTGAATCTTTTTAAAATACAAGCCATATTAGGTCATTATGATGTCTTCTTGATACTTGATTTGAGTTTCATTGTCCCATCTTGTGCTTTTATAATTAAAAAAAAAATGTACATATGATATTCATAAAGGGAGAGGCATATTAGAAATAACTAATGTAACAGTTTTTTTTAACAGAAAGAGTCACCAAAGGAAGACATAGAGAGGTTGATTCTCCAAACCGGTGGCGTAAAATCCTTAATAGGATGTTTGCATGGCATTGCAATAATGCACAATCTGAAGAAGAACGGTGTCAATTGGGCCAAGAATGTGAAATCTGAGGAGGAAGATAGACACTGTCCTATACCAGATGGGTTACCAAAATCAGCTGATGAATTATTGGAAGAGGAGCAAGGTAGAATGCCTGATTCACCATTTACAAGGCTTCTCAGAAGCAAAGGAAGGTTCCCTGCTTGGTATTCTCCTGCACCTGATCATCAAACAGATTGATGATTAATTGGTGATTATTGATTAATGTTTAATACTTAATTAGTGGGTTGTCCTTGGGAGTACCCTCAATGTTAAAGGGTATATAAATTTTGTTAAGATTCTGATAATATAGATTAATAAGGTTTCATTTTAATGTTTTGACAAGGATTGTGTGCAGAGTTTATTGTTGAAATATGAAATGTGTTATGTATAAAGAACTGCTAGTTTGGAATTTTGCATTTACAGCATTCCACTATTGTTAATATACTATTGGTTCATGTGCCTATATTTTGCTTCTCAATTGCTACATGGTTTAAAATTTTCCGTCTTTCAGACTTAATCATTCATTCCTTTTTAGTCCCTAAATCTAGTTTCAAACTTAAAAGGTGTTTAGTACAAACTTTAAACTATTCATTTTTCTTCACTCTTGTTATATCCATCAACGGGGGCCTTGTTCTTTTTTCTTTGCTTTGGTCGGTGGGGTCCTTGTGTGAGTCATATATTAAGACTCGTGAATTTACTGATAACTGATAAGTTTGTAGGATTTAATTTAGATTTATTCAGTAAAGTCCTCGAAGAAGAGTGAACTTTTTGTTAATAAATGATGGGGAGGCTATATGCTTAATTTCAAGTTGCATAAATTTCTTGGAGGTTTGAAATTTAATTTGTACTTAAAAATTGGGAAAATCGACAAGAATAAGAGACATTTTATAGGGATTGTTTAGAATAAATATAAAATTTACGTGTTTTGATGTGCTTGGTATAAATAAATACTATTGACAATTGTAGAAAAATATTATTCATACACTAAATATTATTGATAACCATATAAAAAGAGTTGTTATTAATTAATTACATATTTTAATTATTTTTAAAAATTGAAAAAAAAATACTAAGTATCTTTAATACTTGATTTTAGTTTAATTTTATTTTGGGTCTCACAAAAAGTCACATAAACATTTGTAAAATTATATATCATAAAAATTGATTTAAAATTTAATGTAAAATTTGTCACTTAAATGCTTGGTTTTATTTTAATGTAATAGTACTTAACAAAATTATAATATTTATTTAATACGTTTAATAGATATATAAGTAATAATATTTTACTAATTTTTTTTTTATTAATATTAGTATCATTTCAAAAATGATATATAATACAAATTTTAATTTTAAATCAGTTTAATTATTGTAAAATAAAAAATAATACCAAAAAGTATTTTATTGAAATTGCTCTAAGTTTATGCATCATAAAGCGTTAAATGCGTGTTAAATAAGAGAAAGCATCCAACCTAATCTTATTTTTTTTAGCATTTTTATCTATATTCAATTTTAATTTTTTAAATTGAACGCATCATTTCTATGTTCCATTGTCATTTTTCAGTTGAATAAAATTCTTATGTTTCCGTGGCATTTAAGTTGATTTTTATCCTATAAATTATTTCACTAACCTACCCACACATAAAAATATTTCATAGGTGAATTTTTATAGTATTCTCTCTTTCAATCTTGCTATTAGAATTTTCTGTCAATTATGATCAGTTTTTTAACATATTTATTTTTAGAATTATCTTCAGAATTTTTCCCTTTCATCTTTACTCTTTTAATTAAACTATTGCAAATTTTTCGCATGGTTTTCCAATTCATTTTATAATTTATTTGACTAACACACAACATATGTATTTTTTCATAATTTTCTCATATTTCGCTTGATTTTTATTTAATTTCGATACAGATGTCTATTAAATTTGTATCAATGATCTTATTTGGAATTGTAGATACAACTCTTTTAAAAAAATGAGCTCATCTCGGAAATTATCAACTTTAATATCGAAATAAATTTTGCAATAAATAAAAAAAAACTAAAAGTCTTTAATTAATGATAATAAAATGTACAAACAAATATTAACATGAACAAAAGTTAAAGTAGAATCTAACCGACTTAAAAGTGAACTAGGAATCGAAAAGAAGAAAAGAAAATTGCTTAAACAAGTAAAATGAATAACAAGGCCAGAAGTTAAATCAAAGAACTAAAATGGAAAGAAAATGCTTAAAGAATAAAATGATGAGTTAAGTACGATTTTGGTCTCTAAGGTAGAGATTGAAAAATATTTTTGACCCTAACCTTTTCTTGTATACAAAAACGTCTCTAAAGTTTAATTTGGTTTTAAAATTGCCCTTCGAACCAAAATATTCTTCTTTTATTCTTTTTCTTCTTCATCATCACAACATCAACATATTCTTCTTCTTCTTCTTCATCACAACATTATCAACAACAATAATGGAATCAAAAGCAGAAACAGAAGAAACATAAGAAATCGAAGCAGAAACAGAAGTGAAAAAAAAAACAATTAAAAAAAAAAAAAGAATTGGAATAACGGCACGCGAGGAGCAGCAGCGAGGAGTGTGGAACAGCGGCAACATTGATTCTGTCTTCTCCACGACGTCGTCTCCACCACTCCCGCTCATGGACGTGCTTCTCCCTCGACGACAACTCTGACTTCTCCCTCAATGGGGAGCGGCGAGGGATTTATGGTGTTAAATAATTGACTCTAACACTCACATGCACTTACACTCCATGATCTTTCGTTACGTCAATGTAACTGTAATTTTGTAGAGATTTCCTGTTGGTTCTCCTATTTATAGAGCAGGAATCCTCTTTTTTTTGCTGAGAGTTTTTTAACCGTCATCAACCTTACCCACATTCTTATCATTACTCTTTCCTCAAGGATAACTGCCCACATTCTTGTCAAAACTTGAAATTCAAGTACTATTCCCATGTTCAAGATAATCTCTTTGTTAGGGTCAAGTTAATTTCCAAACACATGTTAATTGCATCCCATTTCTTACTTATCAATTTGACTATCTGATTCACCATTACACTTTTCTGGGAAATTGAGTTTTAATAAGAACCTGTTTAAAAGCGAAAGCACCAAAAATAAATTTTTCACAACCTGTGCGATTAAATAGACAATACCAAAGATACTCTAAGTAGCAAATATAATGGTAGAAATTAAATAATCAAACACCAGAATTTATCGTGGAAAAACCCCCCAAAAGAGGGACAAAAAACCCACAGGACCTAGTCCAGTAAAATCTTTCACTATCAAAATAATCGGTACACAATCAGTCTTTCTAGTGGCACTAGGGCATCTCAATAATCAACAAAATACATCGTCGAAACTGATGGAATCAACATAAACTCTCCACAAAGTGGGTATCTCAAATCAGACAAAAGAGAAGGAAATACAACTAGCAAGTTATATCCTAATATTTATCACTACACTAGGAATAGCATACTAAAATTTCATAAGAAATGGAGCAAGTTTACCGGTTTAATCAGATTAAAACGGCATGCCCTTTCCCCTAATTTTTCTTCTTCTCTTTGTTGAAGTAGAGGGTTTTGTTTTCTTTCTTTCAAAAATTGAAAGAACTCTCTCTCTCTCTCTCTCTCTCTCTCTCTCTCTCTCTCTCTCTCTCTCTCTCTCTCTCTCTCTCTCTCTCTCATAGCTAAAAGCCACTTTTTTCTTTTATTTATTTATTATTTTTATTTTTTTGTTTTAAAGTTGTGTGAATCCCATTTGAGGTTTGGGGACCCACCTACAAATCTTTCCCTCACCAACTCAAGTGGGGATAGGCTGCTCCACTAGGTCCGCCTTCTCTTTGCAGGAATTAAACTTCACTGTAGGTAAACTCTTAGTCATCATATCTGAACTATTATCATCAGTATAGATCTTCGCAAGTGAATATTACTTCATCTTAAGCGCTTGACATATTCAATGATACCTCACCTCTATGTGCTTCGATCTGGAATGAAACGTTGGATTCTTGCTGAGATGGATAGCACTTTGGTTATCACAAAATAACACAAACTTCTCTTGATTGATGCTAACTCTTGTAGAAATTTCTTCATCCACAAGAGTTCCTTAGAAGCTTCAACAACAACAATGTATTCTGCCTCTGTAGTGGACAAAGCAACACATTTCTGAAGTCGAGATTGCCACGACACAGCTCCCCCTGCAAAAGTCATCATATAACCAGAAGTAGACTTTCTTGAATCAAAATCCCCAGCCATATCCGCATATGTGTAACCATCCAACACAGGTTGGCCACTCCCAAAACATAAACAAGCTCTAGAAGTGCCATTAAGGTATCTGAGAATCCACTTCACTGTTTGTGTTCCTTGCCAGGATTAGAAAGAAACCGACTAACAACTCCAACCGCATGAGCAATATCTGACCTGGTGCAAACCATAGCATACATCAAACTACGAACTGCAGATGCATATGGAATCTTCTTCATTTCTGCTTTCTCTTTCTCACTTGTAGGACATTGCCGCGAACTTAAGTTGAAATGACTAGCAAGTGGAGTATTAATAGGTTTGGAATTACTCATGCTAAACCTTTCTAAAATCTTCTCAATATACTTTTGCTGCGACAACCACAGTTTTTCATTCTTCCTGTCACGAGTGATACTCATGCCATTCTTTGCAGGACCAAAATCCTTCATAGCAAAGGATCTGTTCAAGTTTTTCTTAAGACTTTCAATCTTCTTAGTGTCATGACCAACAATTAACATGTCATCAACATAAAGCAAGATAATTATAAAATCACCATTAGAGAATTTCTTAACATACACACAATGATAAGAAAAAGTCTTACTATACCCATGACCTTCCATGAAGGAATCAAACTTCATGTACCATTGGTTTGGTGCTTGCTTCATCCCATATAAGCTCTTCTTCAACTTGCATACAAGATGCTCCTTTTCTTTAACCTCGAAACTCTCTGGTTGCTCAATATAAATTTCTTTATATATCTCACCAAAGGAATGTAGTCTTCACATCAAGCTGCTCAACCTCTAAATTCAAGCTAGCTGTCAATCCAAGCACAACTCGAATAGAGGACATCTTTACAACTGGAGAAAAAATCTCCTCAAAATCAATAATTTTCTTTTGCTCAAAACCTTTCATAACTAACCGAGCTTTGTATCTTGGCCGTGAGACATTTTCATCCGCTTTCAATTTGAACACCCATTTATTCTTGAATGCTCTCTTACCCTTCGGTAGTATCACCAATTCAAACGTATGATTCTCATGCAAGGATTTCATTTCTTCTTGCATGGCTGATGCACGAAATTGTGATTACACTTTTCACAACTCCGTACAACTAACCAGTAAGTGCACTGGGTCGTCCAAGTAATACCTTACGTGAGTAAGGGTCGATCCCACGGAGATTGTCAGCTTGAAGCAAGCTATGGTTATCTTGTAAATCTTAGTCAGGAGATTAATGATAAAAATGATTTTGTTTATGAAAAGTAAATAACATAAAATAAATGGTACTTGTGATTCAGTAATGAGGAACAGGTTGAGGTTCCAGAGATGCTCTGTCATCTGAATCTCTCGTATCGGATGAAAAATACCAGGTACAGCTACCGCACGGCTAATCATCTGTCGGTTCTCACTTATGTCGAAATAGGATCTCTCTATCCTTTTGCACATTGTCACTGTGCCCAACATTCGTGAGTTTGAAGCTCGTTACAGTCATCCCGTTCCAGATCCTACTTGGAATACCACAGACAAGGTTTAGACTTTTCGGATCTCAGGAATGCTGCCAATTGGTTCTAGCCTCTACCACGAAGGTTCTAATCCCACGGACTCAGTCCGTGGATTAGAGACCCAAGAGATACGCACTCAAGCTGTCGCTCAATGACTACGTTGAGCTCAGGTAGAACGGGAGTGGTTGTCAAGCACGCGTTCATAAGTTTGAGAATGATGATGAGTGTCACGGATCATCATATTCTCTATATTGAAGTACGAGTGAGTATCTTAGAACAGAATCAAGCATGATTGAATAGAAAACAATAGTAATTGCATTAATCCATTGAGACACAGCAGAGCTCTTCACCCCCACCTATGGGGTTTAGAGACTCATGCCGTAGAAAATACAATATTAGATATAAAATGTCATGAGCCTCTAAAAGTAGTTTTTATACTAAACTAGTAACTTAGGTTTACAGAAAATGAGTAATTAGGTGTAGATAGTGCAAAATTCCACTTCCGGGGTCCACTTGGTGAGTATTTGGGCTGGGCTTTCAAGCTTCCACGTGCATATGCCTCAAATTGGAGTTAAACGCCACCCTGGGTGCCAAAATGGGCGTTTAACGCCAAGAAGTGTGCCAGTTCTGGCGTTTTACGCCAGAAAAGGGTCTCTGGCTGGCGTTTAACACCAGTTTGGGCCATCAAATCTCAAAGAAAGTATGAACTATTATATATTGCTGGAAAGCCTAAGATGTCTACTTTCCAACGCAATTGAGAGCGCGCCAATTGGTCTTCTGTAGCTCTAGAAAATTCACTTTGAGTGCAGGAGGGTCAGAATCCAATAGCATCTGCAGTCCTTTCTCAGCCTTTGAATCAGATTTTTGCTCAGGTCCCTCAATTTCAGCCAGAAAATACCTGAAATTACAGAAAAACCTACAAACTCATAGTAAAGTCTAGAAATGTGATTTTTGCATAAAAAATAATAAAAATTAAAATATAATAACAAGTAACTAAAACTATGTAAAAACAATGCCAAAAATGATATAAATAATCCGCTCATCACAATACCAAACTTAAATTATTGCTTGTCCCCAAGCAACTAAAAATAAAATAGGATAAAAGGAAGAGAAAATACAATAAATTTCAAAATATCGATGAAGCTTAGTTCCAATTAGATGAGCGGGACTAGTAGTTTTTTGCTTATGAACAGTTTTGACATCTCACTTTATCATTTGAAGTTCAGAATGATTGGCATCTATAGGAACTCAGAATTCAGATAGTGTTATTAATTCTCTTAGTTTAGCATGTTGATTCTTGAACACAGCTACTTTATGAGTCTTGGCCGTGACCCTAAGCATTTTATTTTCCAGTATTACCACCGGATACATAAATGCCACAGACACATAACTGGGTGAACCTTTTCAGATTGTGACTCAGCTTTGCTAGAGTCCCCAGTTAGAGGTGCCCAGAGTTCTTAAGCACACTCTTTTTGCTTTGGACCATGACTTTAACCGCTCAGTCTCAAGCTTTTCACTTGACACCTTCACACCACAAGCACATGGTTAGGGACAGCTTGATTTAGCCGCTTAGGCCAGGATTTTATTCCTTTGGGCTCTCCTATCCATTAATGCTCAAAGCCTTGGATCCTTTTTACCCTTGCCTTTTAGTTTAAAGGATTACTGGCTTTTTCTGCTTGCTTTTTCTTTTTCTTTCTTTTTTTCTTTTTTTCTTTATTTTTCGCATTTTTTTCGCCAAGCTTTTGCTTTTCACTGCTTTTTCTTGCTTTAAGAATCAATTTTATGATTTTTCAGATTATCAATAACATTTCTCTTTTTTCATTATTCTTTCAAGAGCCAACAATTTTAGCATTCATAAACTTATACTATAAAAAATATGCACTGTTCAAGCATTCATTCAGAAAACAAAAAGTATTGCCACCACATCAAAATAATTAAACTATTTTCAAGATAGAATTCGAAACTCATGTAATTTTTTTTCTTTTTCAGAAAATATTTTCATTTAAGAAAGGTGAAAGATTCATGGAACATTCATAGCTTTAAGACATAGACACTAAATACTAATGATTATGTAATGAAGACACAAACATAGTTAAAACATAAAGCATAAAGCAGAAAAGAAAATAAACAAGGAGATTAAAGAACGGGTCCACCTTAGTGAGGGCGGCTAGTTCTTCCTCTTGAAGATCCTATGGAGTGCTTGAGCTCCTCAATATCTCTTCCTTGCCTTTGTTGCTCCTCTCTCATGGCTCTTTGGTCCTCTCTGATTTCATGGAGGATAATGGAGTGCTCTTGTTGAGGTCCATGAGTGGGCTCTCTTGTTTGTTCCATCCTCTTTCTAGTAATGGGCTTTTGAGATGACTTTCTCCATCTCCCATGACTCGGAGTTGGAAGCAACTGCCTTCCCTTTCCTCTTCCTAGAGGTTTCTCCGGCCTTAGGTGCTATTAATGGTTATGGAAAAACAAAAAGCAGAGCTTTTTCCACACCAAACTTAAAAGGTTTGCTCGTCCTTAAGCAAAATAAGATAGAAGGGAGTAGAAGAAGAATGATGCAATTAATTTTAAAAACTTATTACTGTATGCAAGAAAAATTAAAAAGAGTTGAAAAGAATTTGAAAAGATATGTAAGTTTTGAAAATGTTTTGGAAGGAATTGAAAAGAATTGAAAAAAAAGAATTAAAAAGAATTGGAAAGATTATTAATATTTGAAAATTAAAAATTAAAAGATGAACGTTTAACGCCCAAAATGCCTCTTTACTGCCGTTTTAACGCCAGTGAGCTCTTTTTCTCTGTGATTCTTCTGCTTTATGTTCTGAACCTTAATTTTTCTGTATTATTTACTGAAATGTATTAACAAACATAAATAACAAAATTAAATAAACTTATATAATTGTTATAAACATCTAATTTTTGCTAATGGTTGGGTTGCCTCCCAACAAGTGCTTCTTTACTGTCTTTAGCTGGACTTTACTGAGCTTTAATTTAGTCTCAGTTTTGAGCATTCTTGCTCAACATTACCTTCAAGATAATGCTTGACTCTTTGTCCATTAACAATAAACTTTTTGTTAGAGTCAATATCCTGAAGCTCTACATATCCATATGGTGACACACTTGTTATCACATATGGTCCCTTCCACCGGGATTTCAATTTCCCATGGAACAATCTAAGCCTAGAGTTAAACAGTAGAACCTTCTGTCCTGGCTCAAAGACTCTAGATGACAGCTTTCTATCATGCCACTTTTTTGCTTTCTCCTTATAAATTTTAGCATTCTCGAAAGTATTGAGTCTGAACACTTCCAGCTCATTCAACTGGAGTAATCTTTTCTCTCCAGCTACCTTAGCATCAAGGTTTAGGAACCTGGTTACCCAGTAGGCCTTGTGTTCCAGTTCCACTAGCAGATGACATGCTTTTCCATACACAAGCTGGTATAGAGAGGTCCTTATAGGAGTCTTGAATGCGGTTCTGTATGCCCACAAAGCATCATCCAGACTTCTTGCCCGATCCCTTCTACGGGTACTTACAGTCCATTCTAGGATTCATTTTAGTTCTCTATTTGAGACTTTAGCCTGCCTATTTGTCTGTGGATGATATGGAATTGCCACTTTGTGGTTAATTCCATATCGGATCAGAGCAGAGTCAAGCTGTTTATTGCAGAAATGAGTGCCTCCATCACTGATCAGTACCCTAGGGACACCGAACCTGCTGAAAATATGCTTCTGGAGGAACTTCATCACTATCTTAGTATCATTAGTGGGTGTTGCAATTGCCTCTACCCATTTAGATACATAGTCTACTGCCACCAGAATATAAGTGTTTGAATATGATGGTGGAAAAAGCCCCATGAAGTCAATACCCCATACATCAAACAACTCAATCTCTAAGATCCCTTGCTGAGGCATGGCATAACCGTGAGGCAGATTACCAGCTCTCTGGCAACTGTCATAGTTAAGTACAAACTCTCGGGAGTCTCTATAGAGAGTAGGCTAGTAGAAGCCACATTGGAGAACCTTTGTGGCTGTTCGCTCACCTCCGAAATGTCCTCCATATTGTGATCCATGGCAATGCCATAGGATCTTCTTTGCCTCTTCTCTAGGCACACATCTACAGATTATTCCGTCTGCACATCTCTTAAAGAGATATGGTTCATCCCACATGTAGTACTTTGCATCAGAAATCAATTTTTTCGTTTGCTGCTTACTGTACTCTTTGGGTATGAATCTCACAGCTTTATAGTTTGTAATGTCTGTAAACCACAGTACTTCCTGAATGGCAAAGAGTTGCTCATCCGAAAAGGTTTCAGAGATCTCAGTAGGAGGGAGGGATGCTCCTGCTACTGGTTCTATCTGGGACAGGTGATCAGCTACTTGGTTCTCTGTCCCTTTTCTGTCTCTTATTTCTATATCAAACTCTTGCAGAAGCAACACCCATCTTATGAGTCTAGGTTTTGAATCCTGCTTTGTGAGGAGATATTTTAGAGCAGCATGATCAGTGTACACAATCACTTTTGATCCTACTAAATAATATCTGAACTTGTCAATGGCATAAACCACTGCAAGCAACTCCTTTTCTGTGGTTGTGTAATTTTTCTGCGCGTCATTTAAAACACGGCTAGCATAATAAATGACATGCAGAAGTTTGTCATGCCTCTATCCCAATACTACACCAATGGCATGGTCACTGGCATCACACATTAGTTCGAATGGTAATGTCCAGTCTGGTGTAGAAATAACTGGTGCTGTGACCAGCTTAGCTTTCAGAGTCTCAAACGCCTGCAGACACTTTGTGTCAAAGACAAATAGTGTATCAGCAGCTAGCAGATTACTCAGATATTTTGCAATTTTTGAAAAATCCTTTATAAACCTCATATAGAATCCTACATGCCCCAAAAAGCTTCTGATTGCCTTAACATTGGCAGGTGGTGGTAATCTTTCAATTACCTCTACCTTAGCTTTATCCACCTCTATTCCCTTATTCAAAATTTTGTGCCCAAGGACGATTCCTTCAGTAACCATAAAGTGACATTTCTCCCAGTTTAAAACCAGGTTAGTCTCTTGGCACCTTTTCAGAACAAGTGCTAGATGGTCAAGACAGGAGCTGAATGAGTCTCCAAATACTGAGAAGTCATCCATGAAGACTTCCAGAAATTTCTCTACCATATCAGAGAAGATAGAGAGCATACACCTCTGAAAGGTTGCAGGTGCATTGCACAGACCAAATGGCATCTTTCTGTAGGAAAATACTCCAGATGGGCATGTGAATGCTGTTTTCTCTTGGTTTTGAGGATCTACTGCAATTTGGTTGTAACTTGAATAGCCATCCAAAAAGTAGTAGTATTCATGGCCTGCTAGTCTCTCTAGCATCTGGTCTATGAATAGTAAAGGAAAATGATCCTTCCTGGTGGTTGTATTGAGCCTTCTGTAGTCAATACACATACGCCACCCTGTAACTGTTCTTGTAGGAACCAGTTCATTCTTTTCATTATGAACCACTGTCATGCCTCCCTTCTTGGGGACAACTTGGACAGGGCTCACCCAGGGGCTATCAAAAATAGGATAAATAATCCCAGCCTCTAGTAACTTAGTGACCTCTTTTTGCACCACTCCCTTTATGGCTGGATTCAGCCGCCTCTATAGTTGAACCACTGGCTTAGCATCATCCTCCAATAGGATCTTGTGCATGCATCTAGCTGGGCTAATGCCCTTAAGATCACTTATGGACCACCCAAGAGCTATCTTGTGTGTCCTTAGCACCTGAATTAGTGCTTTCTCTTCCTGTGGCTTTAAAGCAGAGCTTATGATTACCGAAAAAGTGTCATCTTCTCCCAGAAATGCATATTTCAGGGATGGTGGTAGTGGTTTGAGCTCAGGTTTAGGAGGCTTCTCCTCTTCCTGAGGAGTTTTCAGAGGTTCTTCTGTTTTCTCTGGTTCCTCCAGATCAGGCTGAACATCTTTAAAAATGTCCTCTAGCTCTGATTCGAGACTCTCAGTCATATTGACCTCTTCCACCAGGGAGTCAATAATATCAGCGCTCATGCAGTCTTTTGATGTGTCTGGATGCTGCATAGCTTTGACAACATTCAACTTAAACTCATCCTCATTGACTCTCAGGGTTATCTTCCCTTTTTGGATGTCAATGAGGGTTCATCCAGTTGCTAGAAAAGGTCTTCCTAGAATGAGATTTGCACTCTTGTGCTCCTCCATTTCCAGTACTACAAAGTCAGTGGGAAAGGCAAATGGCCCAACTTTGACAATTATGTCCTCAATTACGCCTGATGGAATTTTAATGGAGCCATCAGCAAGTTGGAGACATATTCGGGTTGGTTTGACTTCTTCAGTCAAACCAAGCTTTCTGATAGTGGATGCAGGTATCAGGTTGATACTTGTCCCAAGATCACATAAAGTTGTCTTGGTACAAGCATTCTCTAATGTGCTTGGTATCATAAAGCTTCCGGGATCTTTAAGCTTCTCTGGTAAGCTTTTTAAAATGACTGCACTGCATTCTTCAGTGAGAAAAACTTTTTCAGTCTCTCTCAAATCCTTCTTATGACTTAAGATCTCTTTCATGAACTTAGCATAAGAGGGTATTTGCTCAAGTGCCTCTGCAAATGGAATCTTTATTTCAAGAGTCCTGAGATAGTCTGTAAAGCGGGCAAATTGTTTATCCTGTTCTGCTTGGCAGAGTTTCTGAGGATAAGGCATATTGGCTTTATATTCTTCAACCTTAGTTGCTGCAGGTTTATTTCCTACAGAAGTGGTTGGAGAAGCCTGCTTAAGGGGGTTGTTATCAGCACTTGCAGGTGTCTGATCCCTTATTGGCATTTGAACGCCAATACTCGGTGCTTTTTGGGCGTTCAACGCCAGATTGCCACCCTTTTCTGGCATTTGAACGCCAGAATTGGCCATCCACTGGGCATTTAACACCAACTTCTGGCCCTTTTCTGGCGTTTGAATGCTAGAATCATTTTTCTCTGGTCTCCTACTATCCTCAGAGGGATTTTGGACAGTGGTTTGGTCATCCTCTATCAGATGTTTGTTTCTTAGCTTCCTGCTACTTTGAGTTGAGACATTCAATGTCTTTTCACTTCTTAAATGAATAGCTTGGCATTCTTCTGTTATCTGTTTAGATAACTGTTGTCTTGTCTGATTCAAGTGTTTTTCCATATTTTGGTTAGCATATTTGGTTTCTAGTAGCATCTCTTTAAATTCTGCTAACTGTTTTGTTATAGAAAATAGTTGCTGATTAAGTTCAGCAATTTGTTCTGAAGGACTAAGTTCAGTGGATACTGCCTCAGCCTCTTCTTTCATGGAGGTCTCACCACTTGAGTACAGGTGCTAATTTCTGGCAACTGTATCAATGAGCTCTTGAGCCTCTTCAATTGTCTTTCTCATGTGTATAGATCCACCAGCTGAGTGGTCTAGAGATATCTGGGCCTTTTCTGTAAGCCCGTAGTAGAAGATGTCTAACTGCATCCATTCTGAAAACATTTCAAAGGGGTATTTCCTTAGCATATCTCTGTACCTCTCCCATGCATTATAAAGAGATTCATTATCCTCTTATTTAAAGCCTTGGATGTCCAGCCTTAGCTGTGTCATCCTTTTTGGAGGGAAATATTGATTCAGGAATTTGTCTGATAACTGTTTCCATATTCTTATGCTTGCTGTGGGTTGGTTATTTAACCACCTCTTAGCTTGATCTTTTACAGCAAATGGAAACAGTAATAATCTGTAGACATCATGATCTACTTTTTTATCACGTACTGTGTCAGCAATTTGTAAGAACTGTGCCAGAAACTCAGTAGGTTCTTCTTGTGGAAGACCGAAATACTGGCAATTTTGCTGCACCGTGATAATGAGCTGAAGGTTTAGCTCAAAATTGCTAGCTCTGATAGGGGGTATACAGATACTACTCCCATATGAACCAGTAGCGGGGTTAGCATATGACCTCAGAGTCCTGGATTGTTCATTTCCACTTAGGTCCATGATGGAAAAAGGGAAGTGATGTGGATTGTAAATAAAAATTTTATTCTTTTCTCTTTTTTTTTTTGAAAACCGAAATTAAAAAGAAAATAAAATAAAATAAAATAAATGAAAAACTGAATATAAGTTCAAAAATTAGAAGAAAAAGAAATAAAAGAAAATTGAAAACTAAAATAATTAACTAATTAAAAAGATTTGAAAAATTGTAGGTGAGGATTTTTGAAAAATGGAGAGAAAGTGGTTAGGAAGTTTTGAAAAAGATATGTCTTAAAATCAAAGATACTTGTAAGAAAATAAATAAAAGAAAATATTTTAAAAAGATTTGATTTTAAGATTTGAGATTAGAAAAGATAAGTTAGGTAAGAGAAGACAAGGAATTTTAAGAGAAGATAAGTTTTTAAATTAAAAAGTTTTGAAATTTGAAATTTAAAATTTAAAATTTGAATTTTAAATTTTGAATATTGAATTTTGAAAAAAAGTCAACAATATAAGATAAAGATTTGAAAAAGATTTAAATTTTGAAAAGGTTTGATTTTTAAAATTTTAAATTTAAATTTTGAAATTTGAATTTTGAATTTTGGAATTTAATTGAAATTTGAAAATTGAATTTGAAATAAGATAAGATAAGATTTTGAAAAAGATATGATTTTTGAAAAAGATTTGAATTTTGAAATTTAAAACTAAGATAAGATAATGTAAAAATTTTAAAATAAAAATCTAAATTTTTTTATGTAAATTTCGAAAATTCAATTAAAATAAAGAGAAAAGATATTTTTTTAATTTTTTTTGAATTTAATGAGGAAAGAGAAGAACAATAAAATGACACCAAACTTAGAATTTTTAGATCAAAACAAAGAAAACAAACAAGAAAACTTTGAATGTCAAGATGAACACCAAGAACACTTTGAAGATCAAGATGAACACCAAGAACAAATTTTGGAAATCTTTAGGAAAATAAAAACACAAAAGACACCAAACTTGAAAATTTTTATACTTTGGACACTAATAATTCAAAAATGCACAAGAAAAACAAGGAAAGACACAAAGCAAGAAAAACTAAAGATCAAACAAGGAAAATAAACAAGAACAACTTAAAGATTAAGAAAGAACAAGGAACATAAAACTCGAAAATATGAAGAATAAAAAGAATATACAATTCAAAAAATTTGAAGGAAAATAAAAACATGCAATTGACACCAAACTTAAAACATGAAACTAAACTCAGACAGAAGACTCAATTATCAATTTATTCGTTTTTTTTATCTATTTATTAAAATTTTAACGGAAAAAAAAAAACAATAATAGAAGACTCAATTTTAGTGACTCTAAACCAAAAAGATAAATTTTTCCTAATCTAAGTAACAAGATGAACCGTCAGTTGTTCAAACTCGAACAATCCCCGACAACGGCGCCAAAAACTTGGTGCACGAAATTGTGATTACACTTTTCACAACTTCGTACAACTAACCAGCAAGTACACTGGGTCGTCCAAGTAATACCTTACGTGAGTAAGGGTCGATCCCACGGAGATTATCGGCTTGAAGCAAGCTATGATTATCTTGTAAATCTTAGTCAGGAGATTAATGATAAAAATGATTTTGTTTATGAAAAGTAAATAACATGAAATAAATGGTACTTGTGATTCAGTAATGAGGAACAGGTTGAGGTTCCGGAGATGCTCTATCGTCTGAATCTCTACTTTCCTACTGTCTTCTTCTCCAAACACGCATGGCTTCC
This sequence comes from Arachis hypogaea, assembly GCF_003086295.3. NCBI lineage: Eukaryota > Viridiplantae > Streptophyta > Magnoliopsida > Fabales > Fabaceae > Arachis > Arachis hypogaea. Next base: position 43,595,791 of record NC_092055.1, read on the forward strand.
TTCAATGGCAAGCTGTATGTTGGTGGATCACTATTGTCAATGGCTACCATCCGTCCTCTCAGATGAAAAATACCAGGCACGGTTTCTGTACGGCTAATCAACTGTCGGATCTCTCGTCTCGGATGAAAAACACCAGGTACAGCTGCCACACAACTAATCATCTGTCGGTTCTCACTTGTGTCCGGAATAGGATCTTTCTATCGTTGTGCGCACTGTCACTGTGCCCAACATTCATGAGTTTGAAGCTCGTCACAGTCATCCCGTTCCAGATCCTACTTGGAATACCACAGACAAGGTTTAGACTTTCTGGATCTCAGGAATGCTGCCAATTGGTTCTAGCCTCTACCACGAAGGTTCTAATCCCACGAACTCGGTCTGTGGATTAGAGACCCAAGAGATACGCACTCAAGCTGTCGCCCAATGACTACGATGAGCTAAGGTAGAACGAGAGTGGTTGTCAAGCACACGTTCATAAGTTTGAGAATGATGATGAGTGTCACGGATCATCATATTCTGTATATTGAAGTACGAGTGAGTATCTTAGAATAGAATCAAGCGTGATTGAATAGAAAACAATAGTAATTGCATTAATCCATTGAGACACATCAGAGCTCTTCACCCCCACCTATGGGGTTTAGAGACTCATGCCGTAGAAAATACAATATGAGATGTAAAATGTCATGAGTTGCTAAATGAATCTCTAAAAGTAGTTTTTATACTAAACTAGTAACTTAGGTTTACAGAAAATGAGTAATTAGGTGTAGATAGTGCAGAATTTCACTTTCGGGGCCCACTTGGTGAGTACTTGGGCTGAGCTTTCAAGCTTCCACGTGCATATGCCTCAAATTGGAGTTAAACGCCACCCTGGGTGCCAAAATGGGCGTTTAACACCAAGAAGTGTGCCAGTTCTGGCATTTTACACCAGAAAAGGGTCTTTGGCTGGCGTTTAACGCCAGTTTGGGCCATCAAATCTCGGACAAAGTATGGACTATTATATATTGCTGGAAAGCCCAAGATGTCTACTTTTCAACGCAATTGAGAGCGTACCAATTGGGCTTCTGTCGCTCCAGAAATCTACTTCGAGTGCAGGAGGGTCAGAATCCAATAGCATCTGCAGTCCCTTCTCAGCCTCTGAATCAGATTTTTGCTCAGGTCCCTCAATTTCTGCCAGAAAATACCTGAAATTATAGAAAAACTCACAAACTCATAGTAAAGTCCAGGAATGTGATTTTTGCATAAAAACTAATAAAAATATAATAAAAAGTAACTAAAACACACTAAAAACTATGTAAAAACAATGCCAAAAAGGGTATAAATTATCCGCTCATCAATGGCCTTCAATCAATCTTTCTTATGCTCATTAAACATAGTTTCCTAGTAGCTCTCTAGCTCTCCAGTCTCAGTGTTCATCACATACTCATGAGAAGAGTATCTTTGAGAAGGATGACGCTCTCTAGTATATCTTCTCAATTCAAGCTCAACTGGTGGTTCTGGTGGAACTTCAACATCTGGTGAACTTCTGTATCTGACACCTCAGGTTGAGATGTAGGTTCATCATGCAAATCATCACCATCATTATCAACTTATACATCTCCCCCATCAATAGGAGGTCTAGTGGAAGGACCATGTTCATCATCAACAGAATGTCTAATAGTTATTGTTGGCTTATTTGTCTTCTTAAGGTCTTCAATAGTTTGGTCTTCAAGAAAAATTACATCTCGACTTCTAATTATTTTCTTGCTCACTAGATCCTATAATATGTAACCAAAGTCTTCATGACCATAACCCATGAAGACACACTGCTTTGAATTTTTATCAAGTTTGGACCTTTCATCTCTTGGAATGTGAATAAAAGCCATGTAGCTGAACACTCACAAGTGACTATAGGAGACATCTTTCCCTCTCCAAACTTTCTCTGGAACATCACCATTTAGTGGAATTGAAGGAGAAAGGTTGATCAAATCTACCGCAATCCTCATCGCTTCACCCCAAAAGTATTTAGGCAACTTTGCATGAGAGAGCATACACCTGACTCTATCATTGGGATAATGCGATTCATTCTCTCTGCAACTCCATTATATTGATAAGTCTTAGGAATTGTCTTCTCAAGCTTGATCCCATGTCCTTTACAATACTCTTCAAATGGATCCCTATATTCACCACCATTATCTGCTTGAACACATTTCAATTTCCTTTCTGTTTCTCTTTCAACACTTGCATAAAAGTGTTCAAAGATACCGAGCACCTGGTCTTTAGATTTCAAAATAAAATCTCACACTTTTCGAGAATAATCATCAATAAAAGTAACAAAGTATGATGCACCACCTAGTTTCTTGGCATCTATAGTGTAAACATCAGTGTGAACTAAATCTAGAACATGTAATATCCTATAAGATCCAGAACTATGAAATGATACTCTAGTATGCTTTCTAACAAAACAATGAGTACAAGTATTTAAAGTCGTATCTTTCACTAGAAGTGAGTGCTTCTTGACTAAGACGCTTAGTCCTTTCTTGCTTAAGTGACCAAGATACATATGCCATGAACCAGAAGAGGAATCATCAGCTACATTCACCTTTTCTTTGCATAACTTTGCTTGCAACCGGTACAGAGTAGTGAGACTATTGTCTTCTTTAGCAACAATGAGAGCCCCTTTAGTAATCTTGCATTTTTCACTACCAAAGGAAGTGCAATACCCCTCTTGATCCAATGCCTTCACTGAAATAAGATTGAACCGCATATCTGGCAAATGCCTAACATTATTCAACTACAACTTGCATCTCATGTTGGTTTCAAGTCACATATCACCCATACCAATAATATCACACACTCCTTTATCTCCCAATTTGATTTTACCAAAATTTTCAGAAGTATAAGAAGTGAAAAATTTATACCTCGGAGTGACATGACATGAAGCACCAGAGTCCATAATCCAAGTGGAATCATCACAGATAAGATTAACATAGTTTTCATCATATGTGATAAGAACATCTTCATAAACAATAGCAGCAGTTTCTTTATCACTATCTTTACCTTTGTCTTCGTTTCTTCCCCTTCGTTGTTCTCTTTTCAAGAACCTAAAATACCTCTTGATATTCCCCGACTTGCCACAATGGTGACAAATGAACTCCTTTCTTGGCTTGTACTTTCCTCTTGACTTGCTTTGACTTTCTGACCTGTTAGAACTATGAGATTTTCTATTTTAACTTCTCTCTCGTGACTCTGAAACATGTGCTTTTGACTGGGAGGAGGCATTAATCAAACTTTGCTCTCTTCTTCTAGCTTCTTCATTCAACATGCTCTCTTTAACCATTGCTAACGTCAACTTTCTATTTGGAGTTGAGTTGTCACTGTCACAACCAGAACTTCCCAATTGTCAAGCAAAGAACTCAACAACAACAAGGCTTGTAACTCATCATTTAAAGTGATTTCATTATTTGTCAGTTAGTTCATTATTTTCTAAAATATGGTCAAATACTCCGGCATTGATTTACCTTCAATATATTTCATATTGACTAGCTTCCGAATCAAGAATGCTTTGGTTTGCACATTCTTCCTCTCATATAACTCCTTCAATTTCTTCCACATCTTCTTTCAACATGTGGATACACGCTAAGATCGAGCCATTGCCTAATCAAAGCAACTGCCTTTCGATTCAACTTCTTCCATTCAGTATTGGATTTAGTACTTTTGGATTTATCCCCTTCCACAGGATCATACAATTCCTTGCTATACAACATATCTTCCATGAGGATCTTTCAAATTGAATAATTTTTGGAATTCAATTTGACCATATTTAGCCCATAGTATTTTTTTTCATTTAATCAAACACTAGAATTTTATCGTTGGAAAACCCTCGAAACAGAGACAAAAAATCCACAAGACCTAGTCCAGTATAATCATCCACTATCAAAATAATGGGTACAAATCAATCTTTCTAGTGGCACTAGGGCATCTTAATAATTAACAAAATACATCATCAAAACTTTTGGAATCAACATAAGTCCTCCACAAAGTGGGTATCTCAAATAAGACAAAAGAGAAGGTAATATAACTAGCAAGCTATATCCTAATGTTTATCTCTACACCAGGAATAACATACTGAAATTTCATAAGAAATGGAGTAAATTTATCGGTTTAATCGGATCAAATTAGCATGCCCTTTCTCCCCAATTTTTCTTCTCTTCGTCGAAGCAGAGAGCTTCGTTTTCTTTATTTCAAAAATTGAAAGTCTCTCTCTCTCTCTCTCATGGCTAAAAGCCACTTCTTTCTTTTATTTATTATTATTATTATTATTATTATTATTATTATTATTATTATTATTATTATTATTTGTTTTAAAGTTGTGTGGGCCCCACTTGATGTTTGGAAACCCACCAACACACTTTTTATTCCTGACATTTCGACTGCTCTAGTTAATATTTGAGTTAGAACGTCTCATGTGGACACACATGATTCATTACCAAATATTATTTCTCTGCTGTCGAAACTACTCATCATAGTCGAACTTTAGTTGGTACCAATATCGCTTTTCTGGTTTGACTATAGAAAATTTTTTTATCAATTATCATCAGATTAATTTATTGCCAATAAAAATATTAATTAAAATTTTCATCAAGCATTATTGTGCAAATCATGAGTTTGATGGATATTTTTTCGATGTTTGATTTATGAATTTGTTAGCATTTGATTTTTAAATTTGTTGGAGTTTGATTTTTGCTTTAGTTGAGTTTGATAACTAGTATAAAATTATAAGTTTGATAGTAGATATTGTAAATGTATGATTTTATAGACATGGTAATATTTGCCTTTTGAGTATATTGGGTTTCAATTGAGAGTTTAGTTGGGGTTTTATTATTTGGAGGTTTTTTTTTCGTATACTATTATTTGGAGTTTTGTCAGTAGATTTTTTAAAAATTTGATTTGTGAATTTGTTAAGTGTTTGATGAAAGTTCTGTTGGGTTTGATTAATAATATCAACCATGAGTTTTTTTTTTGGTCAATAACCATGAGTTTGATGGTAGGTCTTTTGGAGTTTTTTTTTTGTCAGGACTCAGGCCAATAATCGAACCAAATCTAGAAGAAAACGAAGCTCCATATCACAATGATGTCGGGCCAAACGTTAGTTCGGAATTTCTCCTCAATAAAAGGATCGCTTCGTTGTAAGTATAGCTCCAAACCAACAATCGACCCACATCAGAGTTTAATTTTGTTTGTCACAAGTGCAAACCAACAAAAATACCGAGAGTATTAGATCTTGGGTCGTTCTCCTTAGGAATTACAATTGAATGCTCAATTATTAGTTATGAGATTCACGGGAGTGGGTTGATAAAAAGACAAGAAATTAAATGGCATGAAATTTAAATGACAAGAAAGTAAATCAAACAACTAAAGATAGCAAACACTAAAGAGGCATTCATGGCAAGAATTGAAAATCAAGGTCTTCTATCCTAGTCATTAATCATGACATAATAATTACCAAGAGTTAAGCTTATTACATTATCTCCACATTGGGAGAAGATCAATTAGGCCTAGTTAACCCTAATCCATAAGTAGCATCAATGGAAACAAGATTAACTAACAACTCTAGATCACCAACATAAATTGGGTATTAATGACTCAAGATTACCAAACTTCTCTTTCCAAGTCAAGAATACTCAAAATCTACTAAAAAACTAAGCCAAGCATTTTATCAAATATTTGGTGTGCATAAAAAGAGAAGCATATTAAATTGCAATAACAATGAAATCTACTACTACCAAATGCAAGAAAATAATAACAATAACTCAAACAAGTATTAAGGAAACATAAAACATCAAAATTGCATTAAAGGAAATTGAAATTAACAAGAGAGTTCATAAACTAAAAATGGCAAAAATGAGAAATTACAAGAGAATCTAAGAGAATTAAGTTGGGTGTCTCCTACCTAGCACTTTTATTTATTGTCCTTATTAAGTGGGACATTTTGGGAAGCTCTAATCAAGGAGGCTTGTGCTTGAATTCATCCTTGAACTTCTACCAATGCTTGGACTTCAAATGATTGCCAGAATTTCCAATCAAGTACACCAAACCTTGGTGAAGTTTCACACAAGTTAACAGCTCCCAAAATTAATCCTCATCTTGTAATTCGGGATCCCAAATCTTGTTTTCACTCTCGTCTTCAAGTTGATTATTACAATTCTAATTGGGTGACAAGCAATCCAAATTCTCACTCGAGCACACAAACATCTTCCTAGACCTAAGCAATCTAGCTCTACACCAATCCTTGCATTTAGACTTTGAACATGCAACCATAATGAACTTCGAATGGCAATTCTAACCACTAACCATTTCTCTTTTGCTCTTAGATCTACAAAGAGCTTTAAGTTGACCATCTGTCTCAAGCAAACCATACTCAAGTGGAATAATAAAGTTTAAGGACAAGAATTTTACCCACTCAAATGTAAAGGATGATGGTAACTTAGGAGGAGATTCTTCCAATGGTCTTGATAAGGCAGTTTCCACTCCCGTCCGTCCTTTTTGAGGGACTTCAACCACTTGATAGGCTTCTTTAATCTCCACCTCTTGTCGGGCTTTCTCAAATTTAAATTCTTCCTCACCAACTTCTTCTAGCTCTTCCCCATCACTCAAGCCATAAACCGGAGGTTGAGTAAAATCTACCTCCACATCAAATTCAAATTCATTGAGGGAGGATTTGTCAAGATCAAAGGGGTCATATGTTAATGAGGAATCATCTTCAATAGGAGGACTTGTTGCTTGCCCCATTTCTTTCAATTCTTCATTCATAACTTTCTTTGGAAATTGTGCACTATCCTCCTCAACATCACTTTCAAACACAATGGAAGAAGGCTCTACAACTTTAGATTCCTCTTTGCATTCAACATCTTCTAAATCTTCAACCACTTCTTCTAGTTCAATTATCTTAACTTCCTCCTCTTGTTGCGATTCTTGCTTCAACCCCTCTTCTTAACGTTGAAGCTCTAAGTTCTTTTTCTCATTACACTCCTCAGTTTAGTCCTCCACATTCATTAATGGGAATGTCTTGATTGTATGAGTGCAATGAGATTAAAGTGCTTCACCGCTTTGGCTATAGTAGCCATCTTTTGGAGGTCTTCTTCTCGCCTTTGGAGAATGGAAAGAAGCTCTCTTTGTTCTTGCATTAAAGGTTGGAGAACTTCATCCAATGAAGGTGATGGTAGAAAAGAGGGTTCATTGTTTGGAGAAAAGGTGTTATAGTTAGAAGGTGGTTCATATTGGTGAGAGTCTTGAGGTAATGTATATGGAATTGGTGGTTCTTGGGAGTATTGATGTTAGAATGCTGGTGGCTCTAAGTATGGTTCATATGACTCATATGGTTGTTGATATGGTGCGTATGCATTAGGATTATATAGAGGTGTTTGGTGGTATGGTATGGCTTATGAGTAAGGTTGACAACAATATTGAGGAGTTGTTTCATAGTTATGTACATTATGGGGTGCAGTGTGACCATAAGAGACCGGAGGAGGTTGTTGCCATGAAGGTTGAATATAAGAATGTGGCTCCTCCCTAACTTGATTTCCATTCCCATAATGTGATCCCTCGTTGAAGCTTTCATTCCCTACAACATAATTGTAACCAAACTCATAGCCAAAGGGATGAGAATTCATAGTGAAAAGAGAAAATAAAAATAAAAACTATTAAGAAACAAATGGAACAAAAGCATAACTACCAACTCAAACAAGAAAACAAAAACAAAGAGCAAACTATTCACAATATTAACATATATACAATAACCAATAACAAGCACACATTGCAATTCCTTGGCAACGGCGCCAAAAACTTGATGTCGGGCCAAACGTTGGTTCGGAATTTCTCACCAATAAAAGGATCACTTCGTTGCAAGTATAGTTCCAAACCAACAATCGACCCACATTAGAGTTTAATTTTGTTTGCCATAAGTGCAAACCAATAAAAATACCGAGAGTATTAGATCTCGGGTAGTTTCCTAGGAATTGCAATCGAATGCTCAATTATTGGTTATGAGATTCACGGGGGTGGGTTGATAAAAAGGCTAGAAATTAAATGGCAAAAAATTTAAATGACAAGAAAGTAAATCAAACAACTAAAGATAGCAAACACTAAAGAGGTATGGCAAGAATTGAGAATCAAGGTCTTTTATCCTAGTCATTAATCATGACACAATAATTACCAAGAGTTAAGCCTATTACGTTATCTCCATATTGGGAGAAGATCAATTAGGCCTAGTTAACCCCAATCCATAAGTAGCATCAATGGAGACAAGATTAACTAACATCAATAGATCACCAACATAAATTAGGTATTAATGACTCAAGATTACCCAACTTCTCTTTCCAAGCCAAGAGTGCTCAAAATCTACTCTAAAACTAAGCCAAGCATTTTATCAAATACTTAGTGTGCATAAAAAGAGAAGCATATTAAATTGCAATAACAATGAAATCTACTATTACCAAATGCAAGAAAATAACTACAAGAACTTAAACAAGCATTAAGGAAACATAGAACATCAAAATTGCATTAAAGAAAATTGAAATTAACAGGAGGGTTCATAAACTAAAAATGGCAAAAATGAGAAATTAACAAGAGAACCTAAGAGAATTAAGACTATTGAACAAGGAAAAATAAAGGAAACTAAATCAAAACAAGGATTAAAACCTAAATCTAAGAGGGAATTTAACTAAAAATCCTATATTCTAGATAGAAGAGGGAGCTTCTCTCTCTAGAACTAACATAAAGCATGGTTCCTAAGCTACCCTAATTGCTCCCCCCCTTTGTTCTTTCTTGAATTTGGCCTCAGATACTTCAGAAATGAGTTGGATCTAGGCTTGAATGAGTCCAGAAATTGCCATCCACATTTTCTTTAATAAAGTCACGTGCTGCATGTCACGCGTAGTTGTGGGGCACGCGTACGTGTCGCTTGACGAAATTTCTGGTCACGCGTTCACGTGGGACACGCGTACGCGGAATTGGGCAGATTTTCCAACTTCATTTCTTCATGAATTTTCCACTTTTACATGCTTTTTCTTCATTCCTTCAATCCAATCTTTGCCTTCTAAACCTGAAATCACTTCATCAAATACATCAAGGTATCAAATGGAATTAAAGTGAATTAAATTTAGCAAATTAAGAGTAAAAAAAAGCATGTTTTTACTCTTAAGTACAAATTAGCAGAAATTCACAAAACCATGCTATTTCATTGAATAAATGTGAGATAAGTTGATCAAATTCATTAAATTCAACACAAGATAAACCCTAAAATTGGGGTTTATCACACAACCCGACCCGATTTCTAAAACTCCGTGAGAACCGCGACTGAGGTACGATCTTCATCTCCTTCGAGAAACGCTGCCCTCACTGTCTCCGCCCGCCATGCCGCCATCATCCACATCGTTGCTTGCGTCACTATCCATGCTCGCAACCTTGCTTAAGCATGCGTTGCTATACTCGCCTACCTTATCATCGTCGCCTGCATCTCCTCTAACGTTTGTAGCCCAAAATTGCTGACACTGAAGAAGTCTCCAGCGGTTGGTATCGGTCTCCACCAGCTCTTTTGAAATGGTTGCTATGATACCCATTACATCTTCTTCCATTGTTGTCCCTGTTGAAGTCGTTCTGCCGTTGAGTTTTGATGAAGATTCGCACTTTCGCCCTCTGGCTTAAACGAAGTGTTTTGCTCACTCTCTTCCTATGCCACCGATGGTCTTCCTCTGATTTTGGAATCCACCAAAACCCGATTCGCCCTCTCATTGTCGTCGAGAAAAGATTCTCCATCACCTTCTACTGCAGCTCTGATGTGTGAAAAACGATTCCAACACAAAACTCACCGGCAAGTGTACCGAGTCACATCAAGTAGTAATTACTCACATGAGTGAGGTCGATCCCACAGGGATTGATGGATTGAGAAATTTTAGTTAGGTGATGAATTTTGTTAAGCAAATAGTTGATGATTTGAGTAAATTGTGATCAACAAAAGCTAAATTGCATGAAAATAAAAGGGAGAGGGAAAATTGACAGAATCTAAAGTGCAGGAAATGTAAATTGAGCTGAAACTTAAAGTACAAGAAAGTAAAAGAGCAGAAACTTAAAGTGCAAGTAATGTAAATGACTGAAACTTAGATGGTAAGAAATGTAAATAGCTGAAGCTTAAAGTGCAACAAAACTAAATTACTGAATCTAAATTGCTGAGGAACTTAAATTGATGGAAGAGTAAAAGGGGTTTGGGTGCTGGGATTTAGAACTCAACAGGAAAATGTAAAATGCAATCAATCAGAGAAGTAGAGGATGAAATGAGTTGCAGAAGATCTAAACAGAAATAGAAAATTTCTTGAAGAAGCAAAACAGAAAGAAAACTTAGCTCAATTATGAAATCTGAAAGAAAAATGAAGATCTAAGAGAAGCAATGAGATTAGAACACAGATCTAGATCTCAATTACACCCTTGATCAAGTAGAAAATAAATTGCAGAAGAAATGTAAATGAAACAGCAAATAGATCTAATTCCTCAATTCTCATAATTTTGTAGAAGAAAAAAACAAAGATGATTTTTAGATCGAGACTTGAAATAGAATTCCTTCAATCTTAATCCAAAATTTAAAATAGAAAGTAGAGGTTGCAGAAGAAAGTAAAATGAAAACTAGAGAGCAAGACTCAGATCCAATCTCAGTCTTAGAGCTCTCAACGAAAACTAAAAATGAAAAATGAGCTAAAAATAAAATTGAAAAGTGAGCAAAAGGTAAAATTAAAAAATGAAAGAAAAGTTCTCTACAAATCAAACTAACTCCTATTTATACACTTTCTAATTTTGATCTTTAGGATTTGGAGTGGGCTTTTTCAAATTGGTGAAGACTTTGATCCAATGTAGCATTTAATTGAAATTGGGCTCAGGGACACCTTCAGTGGAGCACTCAGTGGAATGAAATAACGTAGCGCTCACTTGTGCTTTGGTTGGTCTCTATTTCGAGCCTTGGTGAATTCATTTGTGCCAATTCCCCATCATGTGTAGCGCTCAGTGAGAGTTTCCAACGCAACGCTACTTGTTTTCCTTATGTCTCCCCCTTCGAGCCTTGGTGAAGCCACTTTAGTCATTTTCCTTGCCAAGCCTTGTAGTGCTCCTTCCTTGCTAGCACAAGGTTCATGGGTTCGATTCCTGGCTGCCCCCTTTGGCTTCAATGCGCTTTGATTTTCTTTTTGGGGAGCCACGAAAAAGGTAACAAAGCTAATGGAGCGCTATTGCTTTCTTTGGTTCCCTTATAGCGCTCCGTTTGTTCTCTCAACGCAGCGCCTTGACCTTGTGCCTTTGTGCCTTGGTGCTTGGTCTCTAGCGCTCAAATAGAGAGCGCTGCGCTCAATTAGAGAGCGCTGCACCCTTGCTTCCTTGATGCGTGACGCTTTTGTGCCTTGGGTCACGCTTTTCAAAGCGTGGCCTAAGGTCCAAAGCGTGCTCTAAGGTTTTTTTTTTTCCTTTTTTTTCATCATTTCTTCAGCTACAAGTAATCAAAACAACCAATCAAAGCATCACCAAATTCACAAAATTTCTAAATCATTCAAAAACCAACTAATTATAGCTTAAACCATGTGATTTTGTGCCAAATGAATGATGGTTGATTGAATTAACATAATCATGCAAATCCACTCCAAATCACTTACTTATGATGCAAGAAAGTACATAAAACGTAATGAAACAAGTGAAAAATGCTTGAAAAGCTAGCATAAGATGACTTGTCATCAAGCTCCTTTGACAAGTTTATCGAGTTGGTCCGCTATACTCCTCTCCCACCATGGACGGCCAGATTCTCTGTTTTTTGTTATATTCCGTGGCCCTCGGTTGGACACCAGCGAATACATCTATTCGAGCCTTTGAAGATGCTATTTATTTTAGATCTCCCTACAAATTCCATGTTCAATCTGCCGTTAGTTCATCCGTCAAGCACTTCTTTGCTATTTTATGTGCCAAAAAATTTCCTTCTCTAAGAATTGGTTCTATCTCCCCAATCACAACCTTCAATTACATAGCTTGGACTAAGGTGAGATTATCAGATTCAATTATTACTTGCTCTATTTGAAGATTTCTTGCCAAAATTAGTGCTCCCTTAAACTGCATATACCTCTGCTACTAGACTAGACAAGACCTTGAGATGATTCTTCTTGTCTGATCTCTGACTACTACCGCTAAGACACCTTCCCTTGTTTTCTTTGACCTACTCTTCTGGAGGTGGTCTCTAGGTAGCCTTCCTATCCCTTCTCCTTGATTGTACTACTGTTGTTGCTTGAGTTGTTTTTCCTGCTATGTTAGCTGCTCTAAATTTTGATTCTATCATGTTTGCTTTTATAATTGTTATTTGTAGATTGATTTTTGCTTGTTGAAAAATTTCATTATTTGGAGTTTGATTCATGAATTTATTTGCAATTAGTATTTGGATTTATTAGGTTTTGACAGGAGATTTTTAGTTGGAGTTTAATTAAAAAGATTTGCATAAAAGTTTTTAGGATTTGATTTGTAGATTGGTTAATGTTTAATTGGAGATTTTGTTGGATTTCATAGTTATGGGTTTGATGGTAAATTTTTTAGAGTTTTGATTGAGGAATTTGTTACTGTTTGATTTCTAAATTTATTGTATTCTCCCAAAAAGGTTTCATTGAGATTTTGATTCTTTTACTTTGACTTGAAATTTCATTTCAATTGATTTAAAGAGAGTTTTGAGGACTGAGTGTGGTTGATGAACATAGAAAAAATGAGTTTGTTTTTTTTTTTAAATATAATTTTAGTGAGTTCCACATATTTTTAATACGAGTGTCAAAATGGTATTAATTAAAACGAACTATTTATAACAGAATTAAATTTTGAGTAAAGCTACACATCTAAATTCTTTTATGAACAAAGTTTAACTAAGTTAAATAATAAGACTTGAAATAATACTAGTCATAATTAACTTTTATTATGTTAGACCAACTTAGTTAGACTCGGTTAATAAAAAGACTTTTATGTATAACATTACACTTAAATTTTTTAATCAATATGATGAGTAACAAAATTCAATCTATTCAACTAATGACCATTAGGTATAATTTAAATAAATGCGAGAAACACATTATTCGATTAAATATCTCATTGTTCATACCTTTTGAGTTGGAATGAGATGAGTAGTTTTGGAGATCCCGACTTGAGCTACGTTCACACCAGTTCTGATGATCTTCTTTTTTCTTGTTTCTGATTTTATATTTCTTTTTAGGTATCCATTTTCATTTTACTGCCTCGGATGTACGTTTTATTTCTAACGATTTTACCTTTTTCTAACATCTTTATTATTTTGTGTAACGTCCGAAATCGAATAGTCGGTTTTCTGATTATCCGTTCTTGTCCAGAACAGTGCCCCAACTCGGGGGTTTCTTGACTTACAGCCTTATCATGCATACTCGAGTTTTGATGGATCAAGGCCCAATTTAATTTTTGGTTTTTTGGGCACCAAAATTTTAAGGAACTCTTTCAGTTTCTTCAAGAAGTTGTAATTTCTTCTTAGTTTTTAAACCATAAGCTTTATTTTGATTTCTGTCTTACCATCAATCAATGTCGTATTTAATTCTACTAGTGAGAAATTCTACTTCTCCTTCTTTTCCCATTCTCAGCTTTATTTCAAAAATCATTTTTCTTCCTATCCTTTGTATGGAAAATTCCTTTTTCACTGGTCTATTGCGTCAAACGCTCAGGGCTCTCTTTCCCTTGTTTCTTTGTGATTGCACAATTTCATCTAGGTAAGAAAACTTGTCATTTCAATGTTCTTTCCTTATTGTGCTTCAAAGATAATTCATGGATAGGATTTTTCCTTTTCTTTTGTATTGCTTCTTTGAATGTATAACGTTGCTTACTTCATCATCTATTGCATTTGCTCATTTTGGGTATTTTGGTTGTTTAGAGTAATCCGTTGCTTTAGCAGGGGTACCACTATTTAGTTTTCCTACTTCAATATTCTAATAATTTTGGGTTTTTCCTTCCTTTTTAGAAATTATAGTGAATTTGTTCTTTAGAGGAATGTAGAAAGTTTTCCCTCTTTGTGACTTAGCGGTGGTGTGCCTGTAAGTATATCTGAGATGCCAAGGAAGAAAGTAATTGCCTCCTGCAAACGAGTTGGGATATCATTTTCAGGACCGCCTCCACAACCTGCCCCGACTGGGCGGTTGGATCCCTCCTATTCCTGGATTTTCGAGGAGGTGAAGTCTAATCCCTCAACGGTTACCCAGGATGAGTTAGATGCCTTGCGACAACCCAAGGTTATCTTTAATTCTGATTTGGGGAACTTACACATTCTTTCTGTGTCTCATAAGAATGACTGTCTTTGTCACTGTAACCATTACACGAGCTCGTGACCTGATTGACTATGGATGTACAAGACTCTCTTTACTCGCCTTGGGGTTCATCTTTCCTTTACCGACTTTCAGCGGGACATCCTGGGATATAGTGGATGTGCCCCTTCCCTGTTGCATCTAAACATTTGGGCAATCATTTGAGGATTCAAGCTTTTATGCTCCTTCTTAGGATTGGAAGCCTCCTATAGAGTTTTTTTTCAACTTGACAATGCCTTTCAGTTTTCATGGTTGTGGCTTCATTCCTCTTGTGGTAACCCTAATAGGAGGATCTTTACCATTTTTTGAAGAATCCTACCAAGGTTTTTAAGAAAGATTTTTTAAAATAGAAAGAGTGGAAAGGACTACTCCATTTTTCATGACTCCGGAAGATGAAAAGAGGTTTAATTTGTACTGGAACTTTAATGTTTCTTCACCTAAGATTCAATTACAAGGTGTTAATGCTTCTGAGTTCTCGAGTATCCAAATGCTTTTAGAACTTTGGAATGACAATCTTCTTAGTCTTCGTACTATTTTGGTTGATGAGCACGCTACTCAAAATGCTATTGGTAAATTTTACACTTTTTTGCCTTCTCTTTTTTGTTTCTTTATCTCACATTTTAACGATCTTGCGCTTTTTTTTTGCAGTTGACATGACTCGCGGCTTAGAAGCCATTATAGCAATGAGGAGGAGGTTGACTTCTGATCTTACTCACATGGTGAACCCGGGAAGTGGGGATGGAGTCTCTTCTTCTGGTACTTTAAGTAGCATACCTCCTCTTCCTAAATTCCCTTTGAGGGCAGATTCAGAGATTCACGATGTCAATGACCTTTCTCCCAAAAAGAAGAAACAAAAGAAAGGTAAATGGCAAGTTGGAGCGGAAGAAGTCCCTCTTCCGACCTCCTTTGGTTGTATTTTGGAGAAGGAATTTCAAGCTTCAGAGTTTGTTGATCAGCCACTTGCATCCATGATGCCGAGAAGGAGATTGCTATTTTCTGATCTGAGGTGTCGGAGCATGAGAAGGAGCTAAAGGAGGTTAAGTCAGAGGCTTAGAGTTTAAATAAATATTAACTACCATTAATGGGGAGAAGGAGAGCCTTCAAGCCAATGTTAAAACTTTAGAGAAGGCGAAAAAAACTTCTGGAGAAAAATATAAGAAGCAGATCTCCAAGTTTATGAAGCATATTGAGAATCTTTCTGCCTGTGTTAAGAAGGCCGAACAAGCCTCCATAGATGGAGTGTTCGATTTCGAGAAGAATATGCTTGAGTAGGTCAAATTTTAAGCTCCCGACTTGGATGTCTCCGGAGTCGGTGCTTTCAAGAAAGTATCTGATGGAAAGATAGTTAGCATAATTTAACTTCTTTTGCGAAATTTGCCTAAGTTTGTCCAAGTTTTTTGTGAAC
The DNA here is from genome assembly GCF_003086295.3 of Arachis hypogaea. Taxonomy (NCBI): domain Eukaryota; kingdom Viridiplantae; phylum Streptophyta; class Magnoliopsida; order Fabales; family Fabaceae; genus Arachis; species Arachis hypogaea. The sequence goes on from NC_092055.1 coordinate 43,611,550, forward strand.
AAAAATTTTATCCGTTTTCCTCTTATCGGAATAGATTTGGTTGGAATAGACTTTATTTAAGTTGCTATTTTGCATTTTAAATGCTTTTAATTGTACTTTGCTATTTTTCTGATTTTCATGTTATTTTTGGGTGCGCCTTTCCGATATTTAATTCACGTAATCAAATTAAATTACACAATTACTCTTTGGTAATCGATTTATCATATAATGAATTTAGTACAAATATTATAAAGTAAGGCCTCATTAAAAACCTAATTAAATTAGAAAAAGAGTGCCTTTTATTAAATATTAGAAATACATAAGAGTAGCACCTACTCATTCACCCAGTTATCTAAGAATGATATTTCTTCAAGTGGATAGCATTCCACATCCTCGGCACCTCCCAAGTTTTCTAGATTATAAGCCCCTTTCCCTAGATTCTCCTTGATTCTGAAGGGTCCTTTCCATGTGGGAGCCAGCTTTCCTTGGGTGTTCGAGACTCCAGCGTCAGCTTGTCTCAGCACGAGGTCGGCAACCTAAAAACCCGTAGGTTTAACCCTAGTGTTATACCTATTTGCAATTTTTTTTTTGCTTTAAGGATTGTTCAACTAGATTGTGGGGTCTAAGTTGCGGTGACTTCCTGTTCTTCTGAGAAGTAGCCGAGGGCTTGGTTCACCAATTTCCACTGGTATCACCGCCTCCTCTCTATAGGTAAGTCAGAATGGTATTTCTCCCGTAGAAGATTGAGGTGTAGTGTGATAAGATCATAGCACCGTCCATAACTCGTCAGCCCATGAACCCAGGAAGCCGTCCAATCTTTTATTTAAACCTTTAAGGATTATTTTATTTGCGGCTTCAACTTGCCTATTAGCCTGGGGTGTTCCACAGACATTAACACTTGGTGTATACCAAAGCCACTCAAGAATTAACGAAATTTGGAATATGTAAATTGGATTCCATTATCCGTCATTATCACCTCAGGAATCCCAAACCTGGTTAAGATGTCTCTCCTCATAAATTTCCGATATTGGGATGCTATTATTTTCGACAATGGCATTGTGGTGTGGCAAAATTGTTATTCAGATGTAAAATTTGTTGCCGTTCTCCCCCTGGCAATGGCACCAAAACTTGGTGCACAATACCATGGTCCAAACATAACTTTACAACTTCGCGCAACTAACCAGCAAGTGCACTGGGTCGTCCAAGTAATAAACCTTACGTGAGTAAGGGTCGATGCCACGGAGATTGTTGGTATGAAGCAAGCTATGGTCATCTTGCAAATCTCAGTTAGGCGGATAGTAATTGGTTATAGAGTTTTCGAATAATAATAACAAATAAACAGAAAATAAAGATATGAATACTTATGTAAATCATTGGTGAGAATTTCAGATAAGCGTATAGAGATGCTTTCGTTCCTCTGAACCTCTGCTTTCCTACTGTCTTCATCCAATCAGTCCTACTCCTTTCCATGGCAAGCTGTATGTTAGGCATCACCATTGTCAATGGCCACCTGTCCTCTCAGTGAAAATGGTCCAATGCGCTATCACTGCATGGCTAATCATCTGTCGGTTCTCGATCATACTGGAACAGGATTTACTATCCTTTTGCATCTGTCACTACGCCCAGCACTCGTGAGTTTTAAGCTCGTCACAGTCATTCAATCTCTGAATCCTACTCGGAATACCACAGACAAGGTTTAGACTTTCCCGATTCTCAAGAATGGCCGTCCATGGGTTCTAACTTATACCACGAAGACACTAATAACTCGGACTCGGTCCCCTGTATTAGATATCCAAGAGATACTCATTCTAGCTTGTTTGCATGTAGAACGGAAGTGTTTGTCAGGCACGCATTCATGAGTGAGAATGATGATGAGCGTCACATAATCATCACATTCATCATGTTCTTGGGTGCGAATGAACATCTTAGAAGCGGAATAAGTTGAATTGAATAGAAAAACAGCAGTACTTTGTATTAATTCATGAGGAACAGCAGAGCTCCACACCTTAATCTATGGAGTGTAGAAACTCTACCGTTTGAACATACATAAGAACAAGGTTCAGGCATGGCCGAATGGCCAGCCCCCATAAAGGTCTCAGATTGCATAAAACTAATCCCAGAGAGCCTAAATACAATAGTAAAAAGTCCTATTTAAACTAAACTAGTTACTAGGGTTTACAGAAATGAGTAAATGATGCAGAAATCCACTTCCGGGGCCCACTTGGTGTGTGCTTGGACTGAGCCTTGAGCTTTACACGTGTAGAGGTCTTTCTTGGAGTTGAATGCCAGTTTGTAACCTGTTTCTGGCGTTTAACTCCACTTTGCAACCTGTTTCTGGCGTTTGACTCCAAAATGCAGCATAGAACTGGTGTTCAACGCCAGTTTACATCGTCCATCCTTAATCAAAGTATGGACTATTATATATTACTGGAAAGCCCTGGATGTCTACTTTCCAACGCAATTGGAAGCGCACCATTTGGAGTTCTATAACTCCAGAAAATCTACTTTGAGTGCACGGAGGTCAGAATCTAACAGCATCTACAGTCCTTCTTCAACCTCTGAATCTGATTTTTGCTCAAGTCCCTTAATTTCAGCCAGAAAATACTTGAAATCACAGAAAAACATACAAACTCATAGTAAAGTCAAGAAATGTGAATTTTAATTAAAAACTAATAAAAATATACTAAAACTAACTAAATCATACTAAAAACTATGTAAAAACAATGCCAAAAAGCGTATAAATTATCCGCTCATCACAACACCAAACTTAAATTGTTGCTTGTCCCCAAGCAACTGAAAATCAAATAGGATAAAAAGAAGAGAATATACTATAAATTCCAAAATATCAATGAAACTTAGCTTCAATCAGATGAGCGGGACTTGTAGCTTTTTGCCTCTTGAATAGTTTTGGCATCTCACTTTATCCATTGAGGTTCAGAATGATTGGCATCTATAGGAACTTAGAATACAGATAGTGTTATTGATTCTCCTACTTCAGTATGTTGATTCTTGAACACAGCTACTTTATGAGTCTTGGTCGTGGCCCTAAGCACTTTGTTTTCCAGTATTGCCACCGGATACATAAATGCCACAGACACGTAACTGGGTGAACCTTTTCAGATTGTGACTCAGCTTTGCTAAAGTCCCCAATTAGAGGTGTCCAGAGTTCTTAAGCACACTCTTTCTTTTGCTTTGGACCTTGACTTTAACCGCTCAGTCTCAAGTTTTCACTTGACACCTTCACGCCACAAGCACATGGTTAGGGACAGCTTGGTTTAGCCGCTTAGGCCAGGATTTTATTCCTTTAGGCCCTCCTATCCACTGATGCTCAAAGCCTTGGATCCTTTTTATTACCCTTGCCTTTTGGTTTTAAGGGCTACTGGCTTTTTTCTCTTGCCTTTTGGTTTAAAGAGCTTTTGGCTTTTTCTGCTTGCTTTTTCTTTTTCTTTTTCTCTTTTTTTTTGCATTTTTTTTGCAAGCTTTTGTATTCACTACTTTTTCTTGCTTCAAGAATCAATTTTATGATTTTTCAGATTATCAAATAACATTTCTCCTTTTTCCTTATTCTTCAAGAGCCAACATATTTAACATTCAGTAAACATCAACTTCAAAAGACATATGCACTGTTCAAGCATTCATTTAGAAAACAAAAAGTATTGTCACCACATTAAAATAATTAAACTAGTTTCAAGGATGAATTCGAAACCATGTACTTCTTGTTCTTTTGTAATTAAAGCATTTTTCATTCAAGAGAGGTGATGGATTCATATTCACTACTTTAAGGCATAGACACTTGAATACTAATGATCATGTAATGAGACACAAATATAGATAAACATTTAACATAAAAACAAAAAACAGAAAATTTAAGAACAAGGAATGAGTCCACCTTAGTGATAGTGGCGTTTTCTTCTTGAGGAACCAATGATGTCCTTGAGCTCTTCTATGTCTCTTCCTTGTCTTTGTTGCTCCTCCCTCATTGCTCTTTGATCTTCTCTAATTTTATGGAGGATGATGGAGTGCTCTTGATGTTCCAGCCTTAGTTGTCCCATGTTGGAACTTAATTCTCCTAGGGAGGTGTTGATTTGCTCCCAAAAATTCTGTGGAGGAAAGGGCATCCCTTGAGGCATCTCAGGGATTTCTTGGTGATGAGCTCCTTCATGTGTCTCTTGAGATCCATGAATAGGCTCTCTTGTTTGCTCCATCTTTTTCTTAGTGATGGGCTTGTCCTCTTCAATGAGGATATCTCCTTCTATGTCAATCCCAGCCGAATTGCATAGATGGCAAATGAGGTGAGGAAAGGCCAACCTTGCCATAGTGGAGGAATTGTCAGCCACCTTGTAGAGTTCTTGAGGTATAATCTCATGAACTTCTACTTCGTCCCCAATCATGATACTATGGATCATGATGGCCCGGTCTACAGTAACTTCAGACCGGTTGCTAGTGGGAATGATTGAGCGTTGAATGAACTACAACCATCCTCTAGCTACAGGCTTAAGGTCCAATCTTCTTAGCTGAACCGGTTTGCCTTTTGAGTCAATCTTCCATTGAGCTCCTTCCACACATATGTCCATGAGGACTTGGTCCAACCTTTGATCAAAGTTGACTCTTCTTGTGTAGGGGCGTGCGTTTTCTTCCATTATTGGTAGGTTGAATGCTAGCCTTACATTCTCCGGACTAAAATCTAAGTATTTCCCCCGAACCATGGTGAGCCAATGCTTTGGATTCGGGTTCACACTTTGATCATGATTCCTAGTGATCCATGCATTTGCATAGAACTCTTGAACCATTAGGATTCCGACTTGTTGAATGGGGTTGGTTAGGATTTCCCAACCTCTTCTTTGGATCTCATGTCGGATCTCTGGATACTCATTTTTCTTGAGTTTGAAAGGGACCTCGGGGATCATCTTCTTCTTGGCCACAACATCATAGAAGTGGTCTTGATGGGCTTCAGAGATGAATTTTTCCATCTCCCATGACTCGGAGGTGGAAGCTTTTGTCTTCCCTTTCCCTTTTCTAGAGGTTTCTCCGGTCTTAGGTGACATAAATGGTAATGGAAAAACAAAAATCTTATGCTTTTACCACACCAAACTTAGAATATTGCTCGCCCTCGAGCAAGAGAAGAAAGAAAAGAAGAAGAAGAAGAGAAGATATGGAAGAGAGTGATGTGGAGTGTATTCGGCCAAGATAGAGGGGATAGGATTATGTGGTGTGAAAATGAAGGAGGGATGGAGGGGTTTATATAGTGAGGGGAGAGGGAGTAGGTTCGGCCATAGTGGGTGGGTTTGTGTGGGAAAGTGATTTTGAATTTTGAAGGTAGGTGGGGTTTATGGGGAAGAGTGGATGGATGTGAGTGGTGGTAGGTGGTAATAGGGAAGAGAGATTGAGGTGATTGGTGAAGGGTTTTGGGGAAGGGTGTTTATTGGGAAGAGAGGATGAATGAGAAGAGGGGAGAATATGAGTGGAGGTAGGTAGGGATCTTGTGGGGTTCACAAATCCTGAAGTGATCCTGTGGGGTCCACAGATCCTGAGGTGTCAAGGATTTACATCCCTGCACCAATTAGGCATGCAAAATGCCTTTGCATGCATTTTTGGCATTTAAACGCCGAAGTGATGCTTGTTCTGGGCGTTCAACGCCCATGTGCAGCATGTTTCTGGCGTTGAACGCCAGCTTCATGCTTGTTTCTGGCGTTCAGCGCCAACTCTTCTCAGGGTGTATTCCTGGCGTTTAAACGCCAGGATGTTGCTTGTTTCTGGCATTCAACGCCAGATCCATGCTCTGTTCTGGCGTTGAACGCCAGCCAGATGCTCCTTACTGGCGTTTAAACGCCAGTAAGTCCTTCCTCCAGGGTGTGACTTTTCTTCTGCTATTTTTGATTCTGTTTTTAATTTTTGTATTTATTTTGTGACTCCACATGATCATGAACCTAATAAAATATAAAAGAACAATAAAAATAAAAGTAGAATTAAATAAATAAAAATTGGGTTGCCTCCCAACAAGCGCTTCTTTAATGTCAATAGCTTGACAGTAGGCTCTCACGGAGCCACACAGGTGATCAGGTCAATTTTATAGATTTCCAACACCAAACTTAGAGTTTGGATGTGGGGATTCAACACCAAACTTAGAGTTTGGCTGAGGCTTTCCAACACCAAACTTAGAGTTTGATTGTGGGGGCTTTGGTTGACTCTGTACTGAGAGAAGCTTTTCATGCTTCCTCTCCATTGTTACAGAAGGATAGCCTTGGGCCTTAAACACAAGGTAGTCCCCCTTCAATTGAAGGACTAATTCTCCTCTGTTAACATCTATCACAGCTCCTGCAGTGGCTAGGAAAGGTCTTCCAAGGATGATGGGTTCATCCTCATCCTTCCCAGTGTCTAGGATTATGAAATCAGCAGGGATGTAAAGGCCTTCAACCTTTACTAACACGTCCTCTACTTGTCCATAAGCCTGTTTTCTTGAGTTGTCTGCCATCTCTAATGAGATTCTAGCAGCTTGCACCTCAAAGATTCCCAGTTTCTCCATTACGGAGAGGGGCATGAGGTTTATCCCTGACCCAAGGTCACATAGAGCCTTCTCAAAGGCCATGGTGCCTATGGTACAGGTATTAAGAACTTTCCAGGATCCTGTTTCTTCTGAGGCAATGTCAGTTGATCCAGATCACTTAGTTCATTGATGAGCAAGGGAGGTTCATCTTCCCAAGTCTCATTACCAAATAATTTGGCATTTAGCTTCATGATTGCACCAAGGTACTTGACAACTTGCTCTTCAGTAACATCCTCATTCTCTTCAGAAGAAGAATACTCATCAGAGCTCATGAAGGGCATAAGGAGGTTCATTGGAATCTCTATGGTCTCTAGATGAGCCTCAGAGTCCTTTGGTTCCTCAAAGAGAAACTCTTTATTGATCACTGGACGTCCCAAGAGGTCTTCCTCACTGGGATTCACATCCTCTTCCTCTTTTGTGGGTTCGGCCATGATTGTTATATCAATGGCCTTGCACTCTCTCTTTGGATTCTCTTCTGTATTGCTTGGGAGAGTACTAGGAGGTGTTTCAGTGATTTTCTTACTCAGCTGGCCCACTTGTGCCTCCAAATTTCTTATGGAGGACCTTGTTTCACTCATGAAACTTAGAGTGGCCTTGGACAGATCAGAGACTAAGTTTGCTAAATTAGAGGTATTTTGTTCAGATGATGGAAAAGGCTTGCTATTGCTGAGCCTGTTTCTTCCACCATTATTAAAGGCTTGTTGAGGCTTTTGTTGATCCTTCCATGAGAAATTTGGATGATTTCTCCATGATGAATTATAGGTGTTTCTATAAGATTCACCCATGTAATTTACCTCTGCTATTGCAGGGTTATCAGGATCATAAGCTTCTTCTTCAGAAGATGCCTCTTTAGTACTGTTGGATGCATTTTACCATCCATTCAGACTTTGGAAAATCATGTTGACTTGCTGAGTCAACACTTTGTTCTGAGCCAATATGGCATTCAGAGCATCAATTTCAAGAACTTCCTTCTTCTGAGGCGTCCCATTATTCACAGAATTTCTCTCAGAAGTATACATGAATTGATTATTTACAACCATATCAATAAGTTCTTGAGCTTTTGCAGGCGTTTTCTTTAGGTGAATGGATCCACCTGCAGAATGGTCCAGTGACATCTTGGAGAACTCAGACAGACCATAATAGAATATATCCAGAATGGTCCATTCTGAAAGCATGTCAGGAGGACACCTTTTGGTCATCTGCTTGTATCTTTCCCAAGCTTCATAGAGGGATTCACCATCTTTTTGCTTGAAGGTCTGAACATCCACTCTAAGCTTGCTCAGCTTTTGAGGAGGAAAGAACTTAGCCAAGAAGGCCGTGACCTGCTTATCCCAAGAGTTCAGGCTATCTTTAGGTTGTGAGTCCAACCATGTTCTAGCTCTGTCTCTTACAGCCAAAGGGAAAAGCATGAGCCTGTAGACTTCAGGATCTACTCCATTAGTCTTAACAGTCTCACAGATCTGCAGGAACTCAATTAAAAACTGGTAGGGATCTTCTGATGGAAGTCCATGGAATTTGTAGTTCTGTTGCATTAGAGCAACTAATTGAGGTTTCAGCTCAAAATTGTTTGCTCCAATGGTGGGGATTGTGATGCTTCTTCCATCAAACTTGGAAGTAGGTGTAGTATAATCACCAAGCATCCTCCTTGCATTATTATTATTTTCGGCTGCCATCTCCTCTTCCTTTTCGAAAATTCCTGTAAGGTTGTCTCTGGATTGTTGTATTTTAGCTTCTCTTAGTTTTCTCTTCAGAGTCCTTTCAGGTTCTGGATCAGCTTCAACAAGAATGCCTTTTTCCTTATTCCTGCTCATATGAAAGAGAAGAAAACAAGAAAAGAAGAGGAATCCTCTATGTTACAGTAAAGAGGTTCCTTATTGTTAGTAGAAGAAGAAAGGGAATGAGAGTGAAGAAGAATGGATAATCCAAACACAAGGGTGAAGATAGGAGCAGAGACATGAGATGAGGAGAAGTGTTAGTAAGTAATTAAATAAATAGAAGAAGATGAGAGTGAGGAGTTTTCGAAAATAATTTTTTGAAAAGGGGTTGATGATTTTCGAAAATTAAAGGAGAAATAAAATTAAAATTTAAATTTAAAACAATTAATTAATTAAAAAGAATTTTTGAAAAAGAGGGAGGTATTTTCGAAAATTAGAGAGGGAAGAGTAGTTAGGTGGTTTTGAAAAAGATATGATTGAAACAAAAAGATATGATTGATTGAAAAAGATTTGAAATTTGTTTTTGAAAAAGATATATTGAAATTGAAAAAGATATGATTGAAACAAAAAGATAAGATTGATTGAAAAAGATTTGAAAGTCAATTTTAAAAAGATAAGAGGTTAGGGTAGAAGTTAGAAAGAATTTTGAAATTGATTTTGAAAAAGATATGATTGAAATTGAAAAAGATTTAATTTTGAAAACTAAAGTTGATTACTTGACTAACAAGAAACAAAAAGATATGATTTTAAAATTTAAAGATTGAACCTTTCTTAATAGGCAAGTAACAACTTAATATTTTTGAATCAATCATATTAAATGCTAATAAGATTTTCGAAAATTATGAAAAAGATTTTTGAAAATTAATTTTGAAAATTTCGAAAATTATGAAAGAAAAATGAGAAAGATTTGATTTTAAAAAAAAAGATAGAATTTTTAAATTGAAAACTTGATTTGACTCATAAGAAACAACTAAATTTTAAAATTTTTTGAAAAAGTCAACTCAAATTTTCGAATTTGATGAGAAGAAAAAGGGAAAGATATATTTTCTTTATTTTTTTTTGAATTTTTAATGATGAAAGAGAAAAACACAAAATTGACACAAAACATAGAAATTATGAATCAAAACAACTAATGCACGCAAGAACACTATGAATGTTAAGATGAACACCAAGAACACTTTGAATGTCAAGATGAACACCAAGAACTTATTTTTGAAAATTTTTAAGAAAAGAAAAACATGCAAGACACCAAACTTAGAAATTTTCAAACTTTAGACACTAACAAATTGAAAATGCATATGAAAAACTAGAAAAGACACAAGACAAGAAAATATGAAGATCAAACAAGAAGACTGGCCAAGAACAACTTGAAGATCATGACGAATGCAATGCATGAAATTTTCGAAAATAATTTTTAGAAAATTAAAAAGATGCAATTGACACCAAATTTAAAACATGACTCTAGACTCAAACAAGAAACTTAAAATATTTTTGATTTTTATGATTTTATAATTTTTTTGGATTTTCGAAAATTTATTTTTAGAAAAGCGAACAAAAGAAATTTCTTTTTTTTAGTTTTTTTTTCGAAAATAAGAAATATAAAAGCTTAAAAATAAAATAAGATTACCTAATCTGAGCAACAAGATGAACCGTCAGTTGTCCAAACTCGAACAATCCCCGGCAACGGCGCCAAAAACTTGGTGTGGCGAAATTGTTATTCAGATGTAAAATTTGTTGCTCGTTCTCCCCCTGGCAATGGCGCCAAAACTTGGTGCACAATACCATGGTCCAAACATAACTTCACAACTTCGCGCAACTAACTAGCAAGTGCACTGGGTCGTCCAAGTAATAAACCTTACGTGAGTAAGGGTCGATCCCACGGAGATTGTTGGTATGAAGCAAGCTATGGTCATCTTGCAAATCTCAGTTAGGCGGATAGTAATTGGTTATAGAGTTTTCGAATAATAATAACAAATAAATAGAAAATAAAGATAGGAATACTTATGTAAATCATTGGTGAGAATTTCAGATAAGCGTATAGAGATGCTTTCGTTCCTCTGAATCTCTGCTTTCCTGCTGTCTTCATCCAATCAGTCCTACTCCTTTCCATGACAAGCTGTATGTTAGGCATCACCGTTGTCAATGGCCACCTGTCCTCTCAGTGAAAATGGTCCAATGCGCTGTCACTGCATGGCTAATCATCTGTCGGTTCTCGATCATACTGGAATAGGATTTACTATCCTTTTGCGTCTGTCACTACGCCCAACACTCGCGAGTTTTAAGCTCGTCACAGTCATTCAATCCCTGAATCCTACTCGTAATACCATAGACAAGGTTTAGACTTTTTGGATTCTCAAGAATGGCCGTCCATGGGTTCTAACTTATACCACGAAGACACTAATAACTCGGACTCGGTCCCCTGTATTAGATATCCAAGAGATACTCATTCTAGCTTGTGTGCATGTAGAACGGAAGTGTTTGTCAGGCACGCATTCATAAGTGAGAATGATGATGAGCGTCACATAATCATCACATTCATCATGTTCTTGGGTGCGAATGAACATCTTAGAAGCGGAATAAGTTGAATTGAATAGAAAAACAGTAGTACTTTGTATTAATTCATGAGGAACAGCAGAGCTCCACACCTTAATCTATGGAGTGTAGAAACTCTACCGTTTGAACATACATAAGAACAAGGTTCAGGCATGGCCGAATGGCCAGCCCCCATAAAGGTCTCAGATCGCATAAAACTAATCCCAGAGAGTCTAAATACAATAGTAAAAAGTCCTATTTATACTAAGCTAGTTACTAGGGTTTACAGAAATGAGTAAATGATGCAGAAATCCACTTCTGGGGCCCACTTGGTGTGTGCTTGGGCTGAGCATTGAGCTTTACATGTGTAGAGGTCTTTCTTGGAGTTGAACGCCAGTTTGTAACCTGTTTCTGGCGTTTAACTCCACTTTGCAACCTGTTTCTGGCGTTTGACTCCAGAATGCAGCATGGAACTGGCGTTCAACGCCAGTTTACGTCATCTATCCTTAATCAAAGTATAGACTATTATATATTGCTGGAAAGCCCTGGATGTCTACTTTCCAACGCAATTGGGAGCGCACCATTTGGAGTTCTGTAGCTCCAGAAAATATACTTTGAGTGCAGGGAGGTCAGAATCCAACAACATCTGCAGTCCTTCTTCAACCTCTGAATCTGATTTTTGCTCAAGTTCCTCAATTTCAGCCAGAAAATATCTGAAATCACAGAAAAACACACAAACTCATAGTAAAGTCCAGAAATGTGAATTTTAATTAAAAACTAATAAAAATATACTAAAAACTAACTAAATCATATTAAAAACTATGTAAAAACAATGCCAAAAAGCGTATAAATTATCCGCTCATCACATAGCCTCGATTCACTTAGTGAAATAATAAATTGCTACAATCAAGAATTTGACTTGGCCAGGCCTTTGTGGAAAAGGTCCCAGCAAGTCTACTCCCCCATTTTACAAAATGTCTCATCAGAATCACAAAAATGAGCTCTTAAGGTGGAGCTTGGCAGAGATTTCCATGTACCTGACACTGTAAACATCTTTTGACGTAATCCATTGCATATTTTATGATTGTGGGCCAATAATACCCTGCTTTTACAACCTTCTGTGCTAACAACCTGCCTCCTATATGGTGGCCACAACACCCTTCATGTATCTTCTGCAACACATAATTTATTTGTTGAGGTTTGAGGCATTTAAGTAGGGGGTTGCGAAACACTTCTTTTATATAATTGCCCATTGATCATGGTATATTTTGCTGACTTTAATCGTAACTTCCTGGCTTCTTTCGTGTCATTAGGAAAAATTCCATGCTCTAGGTACATGCATATGGGATCTAGCCAGGCAGTGTTATCCCTTATATGGGATATCATAATATCAAAAATACCTACAGATGGTTCCAAAAGTACCTCTTGAATTAGATCAGTTATCACTACCTGGCTTAGTGCTGGTTAACTACAGGCAGTGTTATCAGCTCGTGTGTTTTGCTCTTGGGGCACATGCTTAATACAAAATGATTTAAAATTTGAGATTTCGCTTTGTACCTTCTTGAGATATATTTGTGAGAGTGGATCCCATGCTTGATACTCGCCATTAACTTGAGAGGTTACAATCTGAGAATCACTAAACACTGTGAGCTTTGTTACCCCGACCTTATGTGCTAATGCCAATCCTGTAATTAGGGCTTCATATTCAACTTAATTGTTTGAAATTGGAAAATCAAACTTAATGGAGGCTTTAATGCGAATCCACTCCCTTAATCAGGATGATTTTTGTACTTCCAAATTTAGTATTCGAAGCCTTATCTACATGGAATTCCTAGGTCAAGAGTTCGAGAGTTGATCTCAGCCAAAAAATATACCATTGTTTGTGCCTTTATAGTAGAGTGTGATTTGTATTGTATATCAAATTGTGATAACTCTATGGACCAGCTCATCATCCGACCTTCCAAATCTGGCTTTTGCAAAACTTGTTTTATTGGTTGGTCGATTCGCACAATTATTAAGTAATTTTGGAAATATTGCCTTAACCGACGTGCAAATATTGAGGCTTTTAGGGCTTGACATATACAAAATAGCTTGGCACCTTTTAGGTTTAGCTTCAATACCTCTCTGGGTTACCATAAACTTGGGAAACATTCCTCCCCACACCCCAAATGCACATTTGGCTAGGTTCAATCTCATCTTATGAAGTCGGAGACAATGAAAAGTTTTTCACAAATCAGCGATCAAGTCAGCATCTATTTTGGGTTTTTATTGATATATCATCAATATAAACCTCTAATTCCTTCCAACTTGCTCCTAGAACACTTTAGCCATCAATCTCTAATAAGTGGTCCCTACATTTTTTAAACCAAAAAGACATTACAGTGTAACAGTAAATTTTCTCTGGAGTAATAAAAGTTGTTTTATCTTCATCTGGTTGGTGCATCGAAATTTGATTATAACTGCCATATACATCTAAAAAACTTAATATCCAATAACCAGATGAAGAATTAATCATATTGTCAATGTTAAGTAAAGAAAAACAGTCTTTGGGACAGACTTTATTTAGGTCAGTGTAATCTACACACATTCGCCATTTTCCATTGGAATTTTTTACCATTACAACATTGGACAACCATGTTAATTATGTGAGGTCTCTAATGAAACCAGCATTCAATAACCCTTGGACTTGTCTCTTGACCTCGTCAGCTCGGTCTTGTGAGCGGGGTCGATAGCTAATCGGTGGGACATGAACATAGGATCAATACCTGGCATATCGAATGGTTCCCATGCGAACAGATCGACATTACCTCTTAAGAAATTTTGGAGTTCTGACTTTAGGGAATAGGGAAAGTCTTTGTTAATGAGTGTGTATTTTTCTGCATCATCCTAGATTTGGAACTTTTCTAAGTTCCCATTGGGCTCGGGCCTCAGTTTCTCTTGAACTCAAGAATTCAAGTCCACTAGAAATATTCCCGTGGACTCCTTCTCTTTATCCCTCAAGATCAGAATTGCGTTGTTACATTTGACAGCCGCCACCTGATCTCCTCGGATTATTGCAACCCACCCTTTAGACGTTAGATACTTCTTAACTGAAAGCTTCATTAAAATGAACACGCAAAGATAATTAAGGATTTTTTGTTCGAGAATGACATTATGTGTCCTTAAATCCTTCAAACCGACGAATTCTGCTTGCACAACTCGAGCTTCGGATCCTTCTCCTATTGTAAAGAAGAGGTTAATAGCCCCATTAGGCTTGATATAATGAACTCCCAAACCCACAACCCTGGGTAAGTGTGGCTTGAAATGTTGGTCTTTAAGGCCTAACGCATCAAATGAACAAATTTGAGTTCGCCTCTGTATCCACTAAAATTCTTCTTACAATCCCATTACTTAACTTGGTCGTGACCACCTAAGGTTCATCATCTTCCTGTGTTACATATTGAAAATCCTTAGCAGTAAACCGGATAGTTAAAAAATTTTGTACTTTTAGAATTTCAGAACCTACAGCCTTAGCATCCCTTTTGACTGCACTCTTGGATTGTACTGAACCATTTTTTCCAACAACTACATTCACCACTACTTGTGCAGTAGCGTCTTGGTTCTCATTAGATTTAGTACTCTTGGGAGTCCTAGTTTCACGGTCATCCTGTTGTTATTCCGTCGAGGGGCTTAACATGTTGGACGATTTTCAGAAACTTTCTGTCTTGGAGGGTGATAAACACCAATTTTGTAGTTTATCTTGTGCTTAATTTAGGGGATTTTATCAACTTATCCCACATTTATTCGATGAAATAGCATGGTTTTATAATTCTCCCTAATTTTTGCTTAATAGTTAAAAATATGCTTTCAAGGCCTTTAATTTGCCAATTTTAATTCACTACAATCCCATTCGATGCCTTGATATATTTATTGAGTGATTTCAGGCTTATAAGGCAAGGATTGGATGGAAGAGGTGAAGAGAAAAGCATGCAAAGTGGAGAATTCATGAAAAATTTGCTGAACTCAAGGCCACGCGCATGCGTCACCCACGCGTACGCATGAGGAGGACATTTGCAAGGCCACGCGCACGCGTCAGTCACGCGTACGCATGAGGATGGAATTTGCAAGGTGACGCGCACGCGTGACGCTGGTTACGTGACCTCATTAAAGGCAACACGCTGGGGGCAATTTCTGAGCTTTTCAGGCCAAATCCAACTCATTTTTGAGCCTATTTGATGCAGAATTCAAGATTCGACAAAGGGGGAGCAATTTGATTAGCTTAGGATGATGCTTTAGGTAGTTTTCTAGAGAGAGAATCTCCCTCTTCTCTCTAGAATTAGGGTAGAATTAGGTTAATTCTTCTTAGATCTAGGGTTTAATTCTTGTTTTCATCTTATTTTCTTTACAATTTCTTGTTCCTACATCTTTTTTCTCTTAGTTTTCTTGTTAATTTCTCCTTTGAGCTACTTTTATGTTTATGAGCACTCTTGTTACTTTGATTTTCATTTAATGCAATTTCTGTTTTATGTTCCTTTATTGTTTAGTTGAGTTGTTACTATTGTTTCCTTGCAATTAGGTTGTTGTAGATTTATTATTATTGCACTTTTATGATGCTTTCCTTTTATGCCTTCCAAGTGTTTGACAAAATGCTTGGTTGGGCTTTAAAGTAGATTTTTGAGCATTCTTAGCTTGGAAAGAGAAATTAGGCAATCTTGAGTCATTGATACCCAACTTATGTTTCTATTGACGCTAATCTTTTGCTAATTCAATAGTAAGTTGATTAGGACTTTTGGATTGAGATTAACTAGGCCTATTTGACTTTCTTCCTATGTTGAAGATAGCATTGTACCTTCTTCCGATGTTGAAGATGACTTAATAAGATTAGCTCTTGATAATTATTGTAATATGATTAGTGACTAGGATAGAAAGCTTAAATTCTCAATCCTTGCCATGAATGTCTCTCTTTAGTAATTGTTATCTTTAATTGTTTGATTTACATTTCTTGTTTTATCAACCCAACCCCTTGAACTTCATAACCAATAATTGAGCACTCGATTGTGATTCCTATGGAGAATGACCCGGACTAATACTCTCAGTTATTTTTATTGGGTTAGACTTGTGACAACCAAAAATTAAACTTTGATTGAGTGTTACTTATCGGTTTGGAACTATACTTGCAACGAAGTTATTTCCTCTAACTGAGAAGAAATTCTAAGCCGACAGGTTTTACTCTTTCAAGTTTTGGCGCCGCTGCCGGGGAATTGTAATGTGTGCTTGTTATTGGTTATTGTATAAATGTCAATATTGTGACTAGCTTGATTTTTGGTTTGTTTGCTAGTTTTGCTAGTTGTAGGACTTTGCTTTCTTTGTTTTTTGTTAGCTTTTGTTTTTATTTTCCCTTTTCACCATAAATTCTTACCCTTTTGGCTATGAGTTTGGTTCAAACTATATTGTAGAAAGTGAAAATGAAAGCTTCAATGAGGATATACATTGTAAGAACCCGCATTTTCATGTAAAACCATTTTAATGAAAAGATTTTAGTGCCCGGAGTAAATTCAAAATTTAGAAGTTTTATTTTGAAAATATAAATGTGAAATTTGGTTTTCGTGAATTTTCTGAGCTAGAAAATGTATTTCTTTCGAAAAGTTTTTGTAAAAATGCGTACTGGCGCTTAAGCTGGCAGTACCGGCTCTAGTCTGTCCAGTACCACGTATTTTGGAAAATAATATTTTGAAAATTAATTTATTATTTTGAAAAAGACAAAAATAATTTAGAATCGAAAATTGGACACTAATCTTAAAAGGTTTTGGCCCAAAGTGGGCCAAATGGGCTAAAAACGCTAACGGGTTGGACCGGGCCCAAGGCCCAATATATATATATATACATCTTTTAATGAGCTTTAGCTCATTTTTACCCTTTTTGAGAGAGGAGAGGCGCTGAATAGAGAAGAGAGGGGATGGGGATAATGTTACTATTCATCCTCCACTTCCGGGAGCCATAACTTGAGATACGGACCTCCGATTGACGAGCCGTTTGCGGCCACGTGAAGCTCTCGACAAGCTCTTTCTTTTTATCTAAAGAAATATGGTAAGAAACCGAATCTCATACTCCAGTTTCCCAGCCCTAGTTCTGCGCATTTTTATGTTTGGTTTTTGAGTAGATTTTGTGGTTTTGGTTGTTTAGGTGATCTCTAGTAGCGAATAATTGTTAGATTTTACCCCTAATCTTATTGGGTAAGATAAGGTTTCACTAAACCCTTGTGTTTAGTTGTTTTGTGTAACTTAGGTTTTGATTTTGGTGATATATGTGTTGTTAGTTGGAGCTTTGGTGTTTGTTAGAATTGGTTGAGGCTTTGGATCAAGCTTGGTGGCTTCGTTTTAGTGTTTGGTACATTTGAGAATCGGCCAAGGTATAGTTTCGGTTTTCTTTATATAATATGTAATGTTTCTGGACACTTAGGCTAGAGACCCATAAGATAGGTTTGAATTAAAATGGATGTTGAGTTGTAGAATGTTGAAATATGATGATTTATGATGATTTGATGAGCTTTGGTTATATTGATGTAAGTGTTGCATGGCAATTGATGAGTTGAAATGATTGATAAATGGTTATATTGATGTTGGTAGGACTGTTAAACGGGCTAGCCCAACCCATTTAGGTCCGGCCCGTTAAACACGTGGGTTAAATAGGCTGGACCGTTTAAGCCCATTTTATTCGTGGGCCATAATTTTTTAACCCAAACCATTTATGGTCAGCCCGTGGGTTAAACGGGCCAGCCTGTTTATTCTTTTATTTTATTTTTTAAAAAATATTTTGACAAAAAATATTACTTTTAGGTAAAAAACTTTTAAAAAATAATATTTTTTAGTTGATGGGTCGGATCAAAGAAAATATAGACTAAAAGTACTACTTTTTTTTAAAAAATGTGAAAAAAATTAAACGGGCCACCCGTTTAGCCCGCGGGCTAGCCCGTTTAACCCGTCATTTTTTCGAGTTAATCGGGCTCAACCCGTTTAGCCCGAAATTTAAACGGGCTTAATTTTGAAGGCAAAGCCCACCCATTTAAATGGGTAAATGGGCTGGCCCGATGGGTTTGGCCCATTTTGACGGCCCTAGATGTTGGTAATATGATGTTGGAGATTGATATTGAATTTGATGATATAGTGAGGATTGGTGTTGTTGATGAGAATTGATAGATGTTGTATTGGTGTTGTGTGTGAGGAATTGGAATAATAATGATGATGATTGTATGATTTAATGATGATTGTTGATATTTATTAATTATGAAGGTTGATGATGAATGTGTGATTTATTGTTGTTGATAAGGGCTTGTTGATATAGTTGGTGATTGATGAAGAGTATTGATGTTGTTGGTAATTTGAAGGAGTTGATAAATTAGATATTAAATGTTGGATGTGAATATTAGGATTGTTTGTGATGATTTTTGGTTTGTTGGAGAATAATGATTTTGATGGTATGAAATAGTGTAAATGGGAGATTATGGATGATTGAGATTGAGGAATGAGTGGTATGGACTTTTAGGTTGTTTTGGTATTGTTTGGATTATGATTAGATTGGTTTTGGTTTGAAAGTTGGTTAAGTTGAGGTTATGAGGTTTTTGGGAAAAAGTGGATTTTTGGTGAACTTTGCCTGATCATAACTTTTGCCTCGGTTTTTAAAATTTGTTGATTTTGATTTAGATTAAAGATTTTTGAAAACCTTTCGATTTGATATAAAGTTTGTAGAATTTTGAATTTTCTAGAGGAAGTTATGATCATTCAAAGATTGGTGTCGAAATCTGAAATTATGCAGAGTTGCAAAATTTTGTGATTTTTGTGACACCATTTTAAGACTCTTGGGCTTATTTTTGGGCATTGAATCATGGGAAGAATCTTAAGAAGCTTTAGTTGGTATTTCTTTAAAAAGTTAGCGAATGAAGGTTTAGGTTTCTGGTGTATTGAGGATGAGTTTGGTTGAGAGAGAAGGAAGAGTAGTGAACTGGGTGATGGCCGACAATGAATTGAGAAACTGATAAACTGACAAGTTCGGAATGGAAATTATGAATTGATGATATAGATGTTATGAGTTGAGGACTCAAAAAGGAACGGATGATTCTGATGAATGTTGAGAGTGTGCCAAGAACTATATCCTTGGAATGTTGAGAATCGATAATTGACAGTTGATTGGGATAAGAAATAGTGATGACCGGTGATGATTTGAGATGGATGGACTTGTTGGATGTGAAAAGTGTGTCAGGCACTATATCCTTGGAATGATTTGTGATGGATTATATGTTGTTGTTGTTTTCCTTCTCTGCCGCAAGAGTGTGCCAGGCACTATATCCTCGGAATGAGCATGCAAGTGGGCCAGGCACTATATCCTCGGAACGATAGTGTGCCAGACACTATATCCTCGGAAAAAAAGCGTGCTAGGCACTATATCCTCGGACGTGGCAGAAAGGCGACATCCGAAAGGATGTGTCGGGTTGGCATTCATAGACTGACAAGTGATATCACAAGCTAATAGGATAGACATTCATCATATGCATCTCTTATGTGCTTGCTTGCTTTGACTACTTGAGTTTGCCTAATTGTATAATATGCCTACCTGCTTCTTGAATTACTTGTTATATATGATTATTACCTGTGTATTACTTGCTTGCATTAATTGTGTTTGTATGGTGCTGTGGAGGTTAGGTAGGCGGTGGTGATGGGATCGAACGGAGGTTAGGGTGGTGAAGGCTGTAGGATACAACGGTGTGATTAGTATTAGTTAGAATTTCCCTAAGTTTAAATAACCCAGTTTATGGTTTAAGTTCCTGATTTATTTATTTTATTTTATTCTAAGCTTGAATATCGGTTTGGTGTGAAGCTCTAGGATTGCCTTCGGCGTCCCGGAGCCTTACATCTTACATTATTGGGCACTATTACCATACTAAGAACCTCTGGTTCTCATTTCATACTTTGTTGTTATTTTCCAGATGCAGGTCGTAATTCACCTCGGTGAATTTACGGACATGGTGACAGAGCAGAGTATGGTTCTTTCCTCGTATGTTTCTGTTTTACTTTTGTTGTAGTATTCTCTCACCTTTTGTATATTTAACTTTATGGCCTTAGAGACTTATTTGAGAGATAAGTTGTATCAGCTGTTTTAATTCCAAAACTCTGTATTTTTTCTATTTGTAACTAGTCGGCTTAAACTCTGCAAGCTACGGCTAGTTCCCTATGATTATAATAATATTGTATCTCTCTCTTTCTCTCTCTCTCTCTCTCTCTCTCTCTATATATATATATATATATATATATATATATATATATATATATATGTTTTATTCTTTTACATCTAAACCTTGTGTCTTGTGCATTAGCTTCGTGTGAACGTTTAGCGCTTTGTAATTCTATTTTTGAGCTTAATCCTTCATTGGACTTCTAGATTATATTATTTATTTCTATACATAAACATGTATAAGCCTTAGAATTGTCGTAACCTCTGATTAACCTTTGCCTTACGGCTAGAGGTAAGGCTTGGGGTAATTAGGGCGTTACATGCATCAAGGATTTGGAGATCAAAAGTTGGAGGAGCCTCAAGCATTTGATCAACCTTCATGGCAACAACCTCCACCAATGTACTATGATCAAGAACCATACCATGATGCATACCAATCCAGTGGCTATGGTGGACCTCCTTGTGGTTATCAACCACAACCACCACATGCATATGACTCCTTCCCTCAATATAGCCTTCAACAACCTCACTTACAAGCCTCATACCACTATTCACCTCCATATGATCCTAACTCATACCTACCATACCAACCACCATATGAACCATACCTAGAGCCACCACCATTCCAACACCAATACTCCCAAGAACCACCATTTCCTTATACACCACCTCAAGACTTTCACTAATATGAACCACCTTCCAACTATGACACCTTTCCTCCAAACAATGAACCCTCTCTTCCACCACCACCTTCATTGGACGAATCTCTCCAACCCCTAATGCAAGAACAATAAGAACTCCTAACTCGTTGCCAAAAGCAAGGGAAAGTTGTGGCTAGCTTAACCGAAGTGATGAGCTAGTTGGCATCATTGTTTTCAACTATCCAAGACACTCTTATTGTTAAATGTGGAGGATTAATTGAGGAGCACAATGAGAAGGAGAATTTGAAGCTTCAAGGTGAAGAAGAGATGTTGAAGCAAAAAGTGCAACAAGAGGAAGAAGCCGAGATTGTTGAAGAAGAGGAAGAAGTGGTTGAAGATTTAGGAGATGTTGAATGCAAAGAGGAACCTCAAGTTGTAGAGCCTTCTTGATGAATCCATATTTGACGATGTATTTTGGTTTGATTCGAATGGATTTCATCACATAAACTCACACTTATTCACTAAAATAGCATGCTTTTGTATTTTCTCCCTAAATTGTGTTTGATTATGAGAACATGCTCTTTTATGCTTATTTTGACTAATTTTATTCCGTTTACCTTCTATTCGATACCTTGATGTTATTTGTGAGTGATTTCAGATGAATAAGGTAGAAATGGCTTGGTTGGAATGGAAGAGGAGCATGCATTTGGGAGAAAGCTTGAAGAAAACAAAGGAGGGGAGCTTAGCCATGCGTGCGTGCGCACAAGGATGCGTGCGTACGCACAGAAGGAATCAGCATGCGTGCGTGCGCACAGCTACCCGTGCGTACGCACAAGAACCTAAGCAGAGCAAACTCAGAGCATCGCGGAGTGTGCGTGCGCACAGCCCTGCGTGCGTACGCACAAGTAGAAATCCAGCGAAGTGTGCGGACGCATAGACGTCCCAGTGCATGCCTTCATTAAAAATGCACGTGCACTCGCGATTTGGGGCTCCTTTTGGCCCATTTCTGAAGGCTTGAGGCTGGTTCAAGAGGCTATATTAAGGAGCAACAACACATAGCAAAGGGAGCCATCTTAGAATAGAAAAAAAAAACACATAGTAGGAGTAGGAGTAGTGTATATTAGGAATTTCTCTCTTAGGTTTAATTAGGATTTTGTAGCATTTTATACTTCAAGTTTGATTTTAGATTCTAGCAATTGCATTGTAAGTATCTCTTTAATTTCTCTTTTAATTACATTACTTGTTCTACATTTTCATCTATTTCAATTTCCTTCGTTAATTTACATAATCTTGCATTTTGGATTCCTAGTTGTTTAATTTGATGTTGATGGCTTTTATATGTTTGCTTGAGTTGTCTTTAATGATTTTGGTCATTTATGGTTCATAGCTTTCCTTAATTTACCAATTTTGCCATGTTTTATGAATATGCATGCTAGGTGTTTGATGAAATGTCAACCCTAGCTATGGGATAAATTTCCACCCCTTGGCTTGGGAAAAATGAGTCTATGGATTACTTGAGCCATAATGTCCAATATTTAGTGATAATTCTTGGGAAGTTAGTTGATTCTTGTTTCCATTAAAGCTATCCTTTTACCAACTAGTTTGGTAAGTTAGTTAGAACTTATGGATTAAGGTCAATTATGCTTGCTTGACTTACTCCTCGATGGTTGGGGTTAACTAGGCGAGATTAACTCATGATAGTTATCATAGTTGTGGTTATGGCAAGGAAGGGCTTCCATAACTCATCCCAAGTCAAGGTTTTATTTATGTTTTGAACCACTTTTCTATCACTTTATAGCATTACTTGTTTATATTACATACATAGTTCTTTAGTTCTTTTATTCTTTAATTGCAATTTTTCCTTGTTCTTTTATCTCTTTATTTTGTTTGCTTTCAACCATTGAAACCCCCTTTAATTCTCACAACTAAAATTGTATGCACTTATTGGCATTAGTTCCTAGGGAAGACGACTCGGGATTTAAAACTCCCAGTTATTTTGTCTTGATTGTGACATCTTTAGGATTATAATTTGATTGATGATCAATGGTTGGGTTTGGACTATACTTGCAACGTCAATCCTATTTTTAGTGCAAAAATCCAAACCCATGCTTTTGGTCATTGTCAAATTTTGGCGCCGTTGCCGGGGAGCTAGCGTCATGAGTGCTATATTTTGGTTGTTGTAAATATGTAAATAGTGTGAATAGATGCTTTTTGGTTGTTTGCTTGTTTTTGTTGGTAATTAGGATTTTGTTTGCTTTGTTGATTGATGTCTTTAGCTTTTATTTTCAATTTTCTCTATGAGTTATTACCCTCTTGGTTTGGAGTTTGGTTGTTATTATTTGGTAGGGCTTGATAACCTCAATTTTGGATTGCATCATGGGATTGGAGTATCAATTTTGGAAGGAGCAACCTCCTCTATACCATAATGAACCATACCCTTCCCAATGCACATACCCAACCCAAGGATATGGTGGATTTCACTTTGATTATACACCTCCACTACCATATACCTATGATTCATACCCCAACATAACCCTCAATCACCACATTTTCAAACACCACACCACCACCACCATACACCTTCTTACATACCACCTCAAAACACCTACCAACATGAGTCACCTCCCACATGTACAAGCTTTCTCCCAAACTATGAACCTTCTTTTTCACCACAATATGAAGCTTTTCCACCCTTGGCCCAAGACCATCAAGACCTTCAAGCCTTTCTCCAAGTGCAAGAAGGATTCTGAAAGACTCAAGGACAATTCGTAGCTACCATGGCCGAAGCGGTGAACCGCTTGGTTCTTTTACACTCATCCGATCAAGGCCCTCCTCTTGGAGGATGTGAAGGAGTAACTGAAGCTTATAGTGAAGAGGAGAGCATGGAACCACAAGGGAAAGAAGAAGGGTTGGAGCTTGAAGTGAAACAAGAGGGAGAAAGGGAAGTATGTGAACCGGAGGAGAGAAAGGGGAAATTGAGGGAGATTGATCAATATGAGGATTCCATCATTGATGATTTTTTGTCCTCCTTGATCAACCCCCTTAAGGATCCTAATGAACCTCTTCCCCTTGAGCTTGAGAAAGACACGGAGGTAGACTTCTCACAACCTCCTTGTTATGATGTGAGTGATGGGGAAGAGGAGGAAGAGGTTGGTGAGGAAGGAGTTGACAACCAAGAACATATTGAGTGAGTGGCAATTTCACCTATGAGCTTCATTTGCCCCCATCAATATGCTATCTTGGAGACGGACTACCAACTTAAGGTCTTTCTTGGGTTGGTACATGGTGGAGAAAGAAGTGTTGGTTGCCAAATGAGTCCAAAGCTCTTCAAGAAAATCAATTCAAGACTTGGAGTTCAAGCATGGTGTGAAACGCAATTGGGTGATTTTTGGAGAGTGTTGGGTTGTTACAAGGATCAATTAGGAGCTTATCCATCTGGCTTGGAGCATGAAACTCTACAAGAAGGAGAACGGGAAACTAGAGTATGGGATCCCAGAGAAGCTTTAAAGACCAAGCTTGGATGAAGGTTCAAGGAGGAGTGGAAACACAAGCCACCCTAGCAAGAGTCTCCTCAACAAGTCCAACTTAAGGACTATAAACCAAAGTGCTAGATGGGAGACACCCCACCATAGTAACATCTTTCTTACTCTTTCTCTTTGTTTATAGTCCTAGTTTCTTGCATGTTTGCTTGCCTTAGTTAGCTTAGGATTAGTTTAAATTTGAGTTTAGATAGGGTGAATTGCAAATGGATCATGCTTTTGTGATGTTTTGAATGTTTGGGGCTGAAAAATGTGTTGAGATAAGGTGGAGGGCCCTAGAATTTGAAGAAAAATTTTTGAAAAACAAGGCACTTGTGCGTGCACACCCACCTGTGCGTGCGCACAAACCTCCTTGTTTCACGTCCTGTGCGTATGCACCCTGGTGTGCGTATGCACACCAGCCTTTATGCCCCCTGTTGGGAGCGCTTACACGCCTTGTGCGGGCGCATCCCCCTGTTTCTTGCGCTTTGTGCGTGCGCACTATTCTGTGCGTACGCACGCGTCCCCCTTCTTGTGCCCATTGTGCGGCCGCACAGACTTGTGCGTCCGCACGCAAGCTGGCAGCTCCTCTGGTGGGAGCGTTAGCACAGCCTGTGCGCCTGCACCCCATACCCCTTTTCGCTCCTGTGCGTGCGCACGGACCTGTGTGCGCACGCACATATGATCCATCTCTTGCAAAAAAAAAAAAAAACGTTCTGTGTGCGCGCACAGGCTTGTGCGTGCGCATCATGCCTTGTGCGGACGCACCCCTCCCCCTTTTCACCTAGTGTGCGTACGCACAAATGCTATTTTGGGCAAAATTTTTATTTCTTTTCCATTAAGTCCTAACGCACTTTCCGCCCACTCCATCCCTCCCCTACCTTGATTTTCCATGTTTTTATACCTGTTTTACTTAGTTTTCTTTGCATTTCATTTTTTTTCATCTTAGTAATTGAATAAGTTGCAAGTGTTCTTTGATGTTGAATGGGTTGTTTGTTGCTTGAAGTTTCCATCAATGCACTTATACTTCGCTTTCATTTACTAGTACCTAGCGGGTTTGAATACGCATGTTTGAATTAAGTGAATTGAGTTGGAATTCCATGTTCATCACGATCTTTCATATTAAATTTATCACATGACCGGTACTTGTACCTTGTTAATGCGTGGCATTTGTTTGAGTGACTTTACTTGATTACTATCAACTATATCACTTTTTTGTAACAAGTACCTATACCATGTGACTTTTTCTTTGTGTTTCGTGATGAATAAGTAGTTTCTCTTGATTAACGGATTGGTTGTTGTTTATTGTGCTATTTTATATCAATCTTGAGCTTTCACTTACACAATTTCAATATCCAATATGTCCTACATTCAATTCACTGTGGTTGCAATTGCCTAAGATTGCTTGTGTTTATTTGATGCTCATCCTTTAGTTGCATCTTAGGCCATTTAATTGAGGAACTTATTCTTACTTTTTAATTGCGTGGATGCCACTTTAACCGGTCGTTGTGTGTATCCCACACAACTATATAAAATTTCTCAATTAGATGTTTATTTCCTCTCTCCTTTACCTTTTTGTGCTATTTGTCCTATGATTTATAATTATACTTTATTCATTCTTTTGAGGATGAGACATGAAGGCAAGGAGCTGAGAGAGGAGAAGGACACTAAAGATGGAGATGCCGAGCACGCATTGGACTTGGCAATCTCCACACAACCCGAGCCCCCGCATCCGCCAACTGAAGGTGGAGCTCTTGAGAGGCATTTCCCTCGGATCGTGTTCGTGCACGGAGGACCGTGCAACGCTTAAGTGTGGGGGAGGATTCGTCATATTGGGGCGTAAACTTTCTTTTTCGAATACTTTGCACTTTATTTTTATTTTTTTAATTATGTTTCTTGTAGATATTTAGAGTGTTTTTAATTGTTGCATTGCATTTTCTCCATAGTTTATATCTATTGCATTTTGCATCTTTTTCATAGTATATATTTTATAGATAGAAGTTTTGATTGGATGATGTGAATAGTATAGCGCCTAGTTCAATTTTGTCCTAATTGTTCATGTTAATTTTTGCTTGTTGAAAATTAGGAAAGAACTAGGAATATTTTGAAAAATTTTGCGTCTATCACATCATACATACATATAGGAAATAAATTTTGGTGAAAAACAACAAGGATTTCCAAGAATTTTGTTTCAAGGGCGTTCTATTGAATTGATTTGGAAAATTATTTTTAAACTTGCTTGAATGATATTTTATGGAGCATAGAAGAGAGATAGAATAAAATACCTGGTGAGTCTTTGAGCTTTAACAAGTGGTTACACATTATAACCACAATTTTTGTTCATTGTGTGTTATATCTCTTCTATGATTGTGATATTGGTTTTGCTTGATTCTTTATTTCCAATGTTTGATGTTTTGAATCCATTTAGCATGATTGAGGCCATTTTTGAATTAAACTCACTCACTCATATAGACCTACCCTTGCATCTACCTTTGTTAACCCCTTTCAGCCTTATTTGACCCCATTGTTTGTAATATCACCACATTACAACCTTAAGCGGAAAACCATGAAGTAACCTTGAATTGCATCTTTGATTACTTAGGTTGAGGTGTGTGTGTCAATTAAGTGTGGGGAAAATTTTGGAAAGCATTGGTAGAGAAAAAATTTGTTTTGGGTAATTATTGGAAAATTTGGAAAATATGTGCACATTCATGTTTCAATTTGCTTTAACCGTATGCATTTGTCATAGAAAAAGAAAAAGAAACAGAAAAGAAAAAAATGAAATGAAAAAAATATAGTAATAAGATGGGACAAAAGTTATCCCAAGAAAGAAAAAAATGAATAAGAAATGCATACGTGTTTTGAATAGAAACTAAGGCATGAATGCGTGTAAAAAGAAGTAATGGGTGGCTAGAATGCATTTTTATGGGTTGATTAATATAGGTTGAGTTGGATATTTGAGCTAATCAAAGACTCAATCCTTTAGTCTACTTAGCCATATACTCATCCTACCCTTACCCCAACCCCATTACAACCTTATAAAGACCTCATGATACTTGCATTCATACATCACATATTTGTTGATTGTTAGATGAAAAGCAAATCCTTGAAAGCATGATTAGAGGAGGCTTGAGTGAATTGACCCTAAACACTGAGCGTTGAGAGTGTATACACACCTAGTGAGGGTTCAATTACTTAATTCTATGTCTCCACCTTTCTTATCATGCATTCTTGCATGTTTCTTCTTTTTTTGTGGATGAATCAATTCTTTAGATTTTTATTGCATTGAATTGCTTAGCCCTACATGTCTATATACTTGCGTGGGAATTTGATTGTTTGTTTTCACCAATTCAATAGGATACTATAGTATACATAGGTATAGATAGTATATAGCATAAATGCATGCATATAGATAGTGCATTCAATAAGTTGTTCCCCTTTTATCCTTCTCCTTTGTATGTGATTAGCATGAGGACATGCTATTGTTTAAGTGTGGAGGAGTTGCTGAATCCATATTTAACGATGTATTTTGGTTTGATTCGAATTGATTTCATCACATAAACTCACACTTATTCACTAAAATAGTATACTTTTGTATTTTCTCCCTAAATTGTGCTTGATTATGAGAACATTCTCTTTTGTGCTTTTTTGACTAATTTTATTCCGTTTACCTTCCATTCGATACCTTGATGTTATTTGTGAGTGATTTCAGATGAATAAGGTAGAAATGGCTTGGTGGGAATGGAAGAGGAGCATGCATTCGGGAGAAAGCATGAAGAAAACAAAGGAGGAGAGCTCAGCCATGCGTGCGTGCGCACAAGGATGCGTGCGTACGCACAGAAGGAATCAGCATGTGTGCGTGCGCACAGCTACCCGTGCGTACGCACAAGAACCCAAGCAGAGCGAACTCAGAGCATCGCGGAGTGTGCGTGCGCACAGTCCTGCGTGCGTACGCACAAGTAGAAATCCAGCGAAGTGTGCGGACGCACACGTCTGTGCGTCCGCACAGGTCCCAGTGCATGCCTTCATTAAAAATACACGTGCACTCGCGATTTGGGGCTCCTTTTGGCCCATTTCTGAAGGCTTGAGGCTGGTTCAAGAGGCTATATTAAGGGAGCAACAACACATAGCAAAGGGAGCCATCTTAGAATAGAAAAAAAACACATAGTAGGAGTAGAAGTAGTGTATATTAGGAATTTCTCTCTTAGGTTTAATTAGGATTTTGTAGCATTTTATACTTCAAGTTTGATTTTGGATTCTAGCAATTGCATTGTAAGTATCTCTTTAATTTCTCTTTTAATTACATTACTTGTTCTACATTTTCATTTATTTCAATTTCCTTCGTTAATTTACATAATCTTGCAATTTTGGATTCCTAGTTGTTTAATTTGATGTTGATGGCTTTTATATGTTTGCTTGAGTTGTCTTTAATGATTTTGGTCATTTATGGTTCATAGCTTTCCTTAATTTACCAATTTTGCCATGTTTTATGAATATGCATGCTAGGTGTTTGATGAAATGTCAACCCTAGCTATGGGATAAATTTCCACCCCTTGGCTTGGGAAAAATGAGTCTATGGATTACTAGAGCCATAATGTCCAACATTTAGTGATAATTCTTGGGAAGTTAGTTGATTCTTGTTTCCATTAAAGCTAGCCTTTTACCAACTAGTTTGGTAAGTTGGTTAGAACTTATGGATTAAGGTCAATTATGCTTGCTTGACTTACTCCTCGATGGTTGGGGTTAACTAGGCGAGATTAACTCATGATAGTTATCATAGTTGTGGTTATGGCAAGGAAGGGCTTCCATAACTCATCCCAAGTCAAGGTTTTATTTATGTTTTGAACCACTTTTCTATCACTTTATAGCATTACTTGTTTATATTACATACATAGTTCTTTAGTTCTTTTATTCTTTAATTGCAATTTTGCCTTGTTCTTTTATCTCTTTATTTTGTTTGCTTTCAACCATTGAAACCCCCTTTAATTCTCACAACTAAAATTGTATGCACTTATTGGCATTAGTTCCTAGGGAAGACGACCCGGGATTTAAAACTCCCAGTTATTTTGTGTTGATTGTGACATCTTTAGGATTATAATTTGATTGATGATCAATGGTTGGGTTTGGACTATACTTGCAACGTCAATCCTATTTTTAGTACGAAAATTCAAACCCATGCTTTTGGTCATTATCACTTCCTTCATTGAGTTTGGAAGTGATGTTAAGGAGGATAATGCACAACCTCCAAGGCATATTGTGATTGAAGAAGTAGAAGAAATGGTGCAAGCAACAAGTCCTCCCATTTATGATGATTCCGCATCAACATATGATCTTTTTGAGCTTGATGAATCCTTCCTCGCTAAGTTTGGAATTGATGTTGAGGTAAATTTCACTCAACCTCCTATTTATGACTTGAGTGATGGGGAAGAGCTAGAAGAAATTGGTGAGGAAGTATTTGAACTTGAGGAAGCTTGGCAAGAGGAAGATCTTGAAGAATCTTGTCAAGTGGTGGAAGCCCTTCAAAGAGGATGGACGGGAGTGGAACATGCTCTATCAAGATCATTGGAAACTTCTCGACCTAGGCCGCCATCTAATCCTTCATTTGAGTGGGTAAAACTTGTCACTCTTAGCTTTATTATCCCACTTGAATTTAGTTTGCTTGGAACGGATGGCCAACTTAGGATGCTTTGTGGGGTAAAGAGTAGAAGAGAGATGAATAGTGGTTGGCATCATAACTCTTGGTTCATTATGGTTGGAAGCTCAAAGTTTAGGAGCAAGGATTGGTGTGCCACTCAATTGATAGGATCTAGGAGGATGTTTGAGTGTCCTCATGAGAATTCTAAGAACTTGCCACCCGGAGAGAATTACCATGATCAACTTAAAGACGGGTGTGAAAACAAGGTTTGGGATCCCAAATTACAAGATGTGGATCAACTTTGGGAGCTCCAAGCTTGTGAAAAACTCCATCAAGACTTGATGCAAATGATTTGGAATGTTGGAGCTTATGGAGATTCAAGCATTGGTGGAAGTTCAAGGATGAATTCAAGCACAAGCCACCTTGATGAGAGCTCCCCATAAGTCCAACTTAAGGACAATAAATAAAAGTGTTAGGTGTGAGACACCCCACTGTGGTAACATCTTTCACTTTTCCATTTTGTAAATAGTGGTAAAATTAGTTTAATTTCATGTTTTGTTTGGTTAGTTGAGTTTATTTGGGAGTCTAGTATGTTAAATAAGGTTTGATGGTGTTTTGATAGCTGTTTTTAGATGTTTGGAATGCTTGGTTTGGTGCAAGAAATTGGAAAATTTTTAAAAACAGAGTACCCAGTCACGCGTACACGTCACCCACGCATACGCGTGACCCCCAAGTTCCTAACCTCCCACACGTACGCCTCATCCATGCGTACTCGTGACCCCCAAAATTTTCCAGGTGCAGTACAAAAACCAGAGAGTTGTGCACATAGTGTGCTGAAATTGTGCGTCTAGCACAATTTTGACCTACGCGTATGCGTCACCCACGCGTACGCATCATCTGTCCCTCTCTGCAATATCACGTGTGCACGTCGATGATGTGTACACATCGCTCCCTATTGCTGCCATTCATGCGTACGCGTGACCCTCTGCCCTGTTTCACTCACTTCTTTTCTTCTCTTCTCTTCTCTTATTTTCTTCTCCTTCAACCACCATCCAACAGTACCAATCACCATCTATCACCATCTCTTTTAGTTAGTTAGTTATTTAGTTAGCTTAATTTCTGTTTAATTTTCTGTTTTTCATGATAAGTGTTAGATTATAAATGTTATTTGCTGTTTATTGCTGCTGGTTATTAACTTGATACTATTCAAGCATAATTGTTGTTGATATTCATTGTTGGATCTTTTTATTGAGACTACTTATTGTTACTTGGTTTTGAACTCTTCATGCTTAACATCTATGAATACCAAGTGTACGATATTGCCCTCAAGCACTTTAAATCTTTTGAATTACATGTTTGGCCTGCATGTGATTTGATTTCATTATCTATGATGAGGCAATTTGTGTATTACTAATGCATTTTTTGTTAGGTGATGCTTGTTTATGATTGACCCTTATTCACATCACCTATTTCATGCATTGAGATTTTGGAATTGTGGAATTAGATTGAAAACTTACCCAGTGACATATTTTTTAGCTTTGTAAAGCTTTGTGGACCATGCTTGCTATGTGATTGAGTTTAATTTCTATCTTCTTCTTCCTAAGTCCCATAGCACCCATGTGTTCCACCTCTATGTCACTTAGGTGTTGCAAACAAACTTCAATATGTGTCATTCTTTGATGTGTGAGCTTTATATTTCAATTGGTTCACTAAGTTTACTTGCACATCAATTAATATCCATTCATTGTCCAATTCACAATTGCTTGATTTTTTCTTGATTGCTTTTATGCTTTTTTATTGCTTGTTTGGTTGTCTTAACCTACAAATTTTCTTTAAAGTATTTCAAACACACTAGAATGAGTGAAGTGCATGCTTCTTTTGTGTAATTGTGACATAGCTCTCTATGCTAGTGTGTGTGTTCTAAACCGCATGCAACTTAGAACTCACATACTACTTCTCCTTAATGTAACAAACTGAGTCACTCACTTCATTCTAGTGATCATTACCTCATTCCAACAATTTACGCTTCCTTGCTTTTGCATTTTCTCATCTTACTGTGCTATTTTCTATCTTTCATGGGTGAGTCATCATAAGCAAAAAACGGAAGTGGAAGAAAGAACACGCAGCAACCGATTGATCCACCAGCTGAAGGTGGCAATCCGGAAACTCGCTGTACCCCCTTGCTCATCTTTTAATGCACCGAGGATGGTGCAAACTTTTAAGTGTGGGGAGGTCGTCCGACCAATCAGCATTTTTGGGTGACAAATTTCTAATCCCAACACTTTCGTATTTTATTTTTAGGTCTTTTAGAATTTTTAGTTATATTTTCTTATTTTGCATATATATATAATAAGTTTAGTCAAGATAATAAAATTTTCCAAGAAAAGCATTCTTAATAGGGCATTGCCACCGTAATTGATTTGAGTAAAATTTTTTTTGGAACTTGCTTGAATTACACATTATGGAACGTTTTTTTTTTTAGCTAAGAACACATAAGCATGTGAATTTTTAGCCTAATTGTGTGGTTACATCATATAACCACGATTTTCATTCTTGTGTGTATTATTCTCTTTCTATGATTGTAATCTTTGATTTGGTTGATTCTATATGTGCATTATTTTTTGTATGAATGCATTTATATGATTGAGGCTTCATTTCATTGAGCTCACTTACCCAAATGGCCTTACCTTTTATCTACCATTATTAGCCAATTTTGAGCCTATGCTATACCCCTTTTGTTCTAAATTTTAGCACATTACAAGTCTTAAAGTGAAAAACAATAAAAGTCTCTTGTCTGGATCTTTAATTAGCTTAGGCTAGTGAAGGTGTTTTTCATTCGAGTTTGAGAAAGTTGGGAACATTGGGTGAGATAAAAGTGTATTTTTGTATTTTTGTTGAAAATATTGGGAATTGGGTACATACTCATGCATTAAATGTGTAAACTATATACATTGATGTTCTTGTATATATTTTAGTTGAAAAAAATGAGAAAAAGAAAAGAAAAATAAAAAAAAATAGAAAAAAAAATGTAGAAAAAGGAAGCAATAAAAAAGGGACAAAATGCCCTAAAGTAGAGTTCAATAATAATCAATGCATATAAGTTGTGATCAAAAAGAGAATGCATGAGTGTGTGAAAAAGTGAAGAATGGGTAGTTAGATTTGCTTTAAATTGAATAGGTTGTCATGGGTTAGGTGGAAAGTTTAAGTTAATCAAAGATTCAAATTTCAAGTCCACCTAACCAAATACAATCCTACCTTGACCCTAACCCCATTACAACCCATGGATAAGTCCTTATGATATTTGTATGCATGCATTGAATAATTGTCGATTGTTAGATGAAAAACAAATCTTAGAAAGTATGATTAGAGGAGAACTGAGTGAATCAACCCTATACACTTGAGTGACTAGAGCGGATACACATTCGGTGAGGGTTCGATTGCTCAATTACATGTTTTCACCTATAATCATCTCTTTTCTTGCAAGTTTGTAAATTATTTTTAATAACTCAAATCAATTGTGGACTTGACTTAGTTGTTAATACCTTTAGCCCTTATGTTCATATATGTATTCTTGGGAATTGATTTATTTTGACCCAGTAGTTGCATTCATTTAGATAGATTGCATATAGATAGTTTGCGTTGAAAAATGTTGATACCCTTTGTCTCTTTCTTGAGTTTAGCATGAGGACATGCTTAGTTTAAGTGTGGGGAGGTTTGATAAACCAATTTTGTGGTTTATCTTGTGTTTGATTTAGGAGATTTTATCAACTTATCCCACATTTATTCAATGAAATAGCATGGTTTTGTAATTCTCCCTAATTCGTGCTTAATAGTTAAAAACATGCTTTTTAGGCCTTTAATTTGCCAATTTTAATTCACTTCAATCCCATTCAATGCCTTGATATATTTGTTGACTGATTTCAGGCTTATAAGGCAAGGATTAGAGGGAAGAGGTGAAGAGAAAAGCATACAAAGTGGAGAATTCATGAAGAATTTGCTTAACTCAAGGCCACGCACAGGCGTCACCCATGCGTACGCGTGAGGAGGAAATTTGCAAGGACACGCGCACGCGTCAGCCACGCATACGCGTGAGGAGGGAATTTTCAAGGCGACGCGCACGCGTGACACTGGTCACGTGACCTCATTAAAGGCAACACACTGGGGGCAATTTCTGAGCTTTTCAGGCCCAAATCTAACTCATTTATGAGGTTATTTGATGCAGAATTTAAGATTGGACAAAGGGAGAGCAATTAGATTAGCTTAGGATGATGCTTTAGATAGTTTTCTAGAGAGAGAAGCTCCATCTTCTCTCTAGAATTAGAGTAAAATTAGGTTAATTCTTCTTAGATCTAGGGTTTAATTCTTGTTTTCATCTTGTTTTCTTTACAATTTCTTGTTTCTACATCATTGTTCTCTTAGTTTTCTTGTTAATTTCTCCTTTGATCTACTTTTATGTTTATGAGCACTCTTGTTACTTTGATTTTCATTTAATGCAATTTATATTTTATGTTCCTTTATTGTTTAATTGAGTTGTTACTATTGTTTCCTTGTAATTGGACAGTTGTAGATTTATTATTATTACAATTTTATGATTCTTTCCTTTTATACTTTCCAAGTATTTGACAAAATTCTTGGTTGGGTTTTAGAGTAGATTGTTTAGCATTGTTGGCTTAAAAAGAGAAATTAGGCAATATTGAGCCATTGATACCCAACTTATGTTGGTGATCTAGAGTGATTAGTAAATATTGTTTCCATTGACGCTAATCTTTTGCTAATTCAATAGTAAGTTGATTAGGAATTTTGGATTCAGATTAACTAGGCCTATTTGACTTTCTTCCTATGTTGAAGATAACATTGTACCTTCTTCCGATGTTGAAGATGACTTAATAGGATTAGCTCTTGATAATTATTGTAATATGATTAGTGACTAGGATAGAAAGCCTAAATTCGCAATCCTTGCCATGAATGTCTCTCTTTAGTAATTGTTATCTTTAATTTTTTGATTTACATTTCTTGTCATTTAATTTCTTGTTTTATCAACCCAACCCCTTGAACTTCATAACCAATAATTGAGCACTCGATTGTGATTCCTAGGGAGAATGAACCGGGACTAATACTCTCGGTTATTTTTATTGGGTTGGACTTGTGACAGCCAAAAATTAAACTTTGATTGAGTGTTACTTGTCAGTTTGGAACTATACTTGCAACGAAGTTATTTCCTCTAACCGAGAAGAAATTCTACGCCGACGGATTTTACTCTTTCAGACGGCTTGCTCTAAAGCATCCTTCAAATCTATACAGTCTTCCATTCTTTGACCATAGGACTTATGGTAATCATAATATTGTGATTTGTTCAAAGAAGCCCTTGGCCTTATTTGTCTGGCTTTGGGAAGTATGCCTCTGTGTGACACTTGCTGAAAAATTTCTGTCAATGATATGACTAAGGGTGTGTAAGTGGAGAACTTGCCCACTTGAGGAGTCAACAATTTCGGTGTCTGTCCCAAGCTCATAGCCTTATTAGGTGGTGGAGCTGGATTTTTCCATTTAGTCGAGACTACCTTGGTGACATCCTCGTCTCTCATGTATTCTAAAGCAATTTGGTGGATCTCCTCCATAGATTTGACATCTTTGGAAGTGAGATGCCTTCGAAAGTTGCTTTCAAGCAACCCAACTATGAGGCAAAGGCACACGACTTTGAGAGTTTGTGTGTTGACCTCTAGAAGTGCTTTATTGAAACGGTGTAGGTAGTCCCGTATACTCTCCCCGGCTCTTTGTTCTACACCGAGCAGTGAAATAGGATGCTTGGTTTGGGTTCACCTTGTGGTAAAGTGAGCAAGAAATTTGATCTTAGTATCATGAAATGATAATATAGAACCAAAGGACAAAGTATTGAACCATGGCATCACTTACCCATATAGTGTAACTAGAAATGCCTTACATCTTAAGGTATCTTCTATCCCCTCTTGATTCATTCGAGCTTCAAAGGCGTTGATATGCTCTTGAGGATCCGTCTTACCCTCGTATTTGAGATCTGTTGGTTTGTTAAAATATTTAGGAAACCCGACTTGAAAAACATGTGAGGCAAACGGGGTCTACCCCACGATGACATGCTGCCGAGAATCCCTATACATCTTAGGACTTAGACTCCTTTGTGGTGTTCGTTTTCTTTTGGATTGGGCAGATTGGAAAATGGATCTTTCTTGCCTTTCAGACTTTACGTGATCCCAGTACCTTTCCTTGCGTCGAGCAGATTCTTTTCTATCTCGTCGCAGTGGGCAAGAAGGTCGGTAGCCATCGTCCCTATGATCATGTCGGGGCCTTTCTGGGGTTCTCCTTTCTTGGCTATTTCTCCGCCCCCTTTGTTGTATGACTCCGAGATTGGGATCCTTGATTATGAGCGCTCAACTACCTTACGCTCTAATTCTTGTATCTGATGACACATTTCTTGCATTGCATGGAAATAATCCAGAGGGCCCTAGTCCAACAAAGTATCGAGCTCCAGCATCATTATTCTGTGGTTGCTCAAAACCCGATGGGACTTGTTGTTCCTCAGTAGAGTTGGGATTAGTTTCGCGTCCATCTTCGCAAAGTGTTTCCTTGTGAGGAGTGTTTAAGTCAATGGTTGATTGAATTTTGTGATCAGCCATGGTGTAAGAATATCCAGGGGATCCCCACAGACGGCGCCGATTCCTTTTGAGTTGGAACGAGATGAGTAGTTATGGAGATCCCAACTTGAGTTATGTTCACACCAGGCCGAGAGGGCTTCCTGTAAAGACACTTCGATGCTTAAGTTAGTAGTATTTGCTGGAAAATAATGATGATCCTCTTTTCCCTTGTTTTCGGTTTTATATATCTTTTTAGGTATCCGTTAAGTCATTTTACTTCCTCGGATGTACGTTTCATTGTTAACAATTTTAAATTTTGTTAACATCTTTATTATTTTGTGTAACATCTGAAACCAGATAGTCGATTTCCTGAGTATTCGTTCTTGTCCAAAACATTCATATTTTTCATCTTTTATATTTAAAATATAAAATCAATCTCTCTAAAATAAATATATTTAAATTTAAAATAAAATACAATCTAAACAAAAAACAAAATTTAAAATTTAAACATTAAATTTTAAATTCTAAATCATAACTTTTAAACCTTAAATTATGAATCTTAAAATTTAAATTTTAAATTTATATAATTAATTTTAGCCGATTTGATGATTGAGAGATATTTTGAGAATAAAGATCAAATTAATTTAAATTGAAAGTTAATTTTCTAAAGAAATTGAAAAATAAATATATAAAAGTGAATTAAACAAAATATATATTGAAATACAAAATATATAAAAGTTAATTTAAATCAATCATTGTATGTGTACAAGGACGGACATAAGGGACAAGTGGAAGCCTTTCCCTCCTTCCAAGTTTTTTTTAAATAATAGTAATAAGTTATTAAATATGATTTAATTTAAAAAAAAAATATTTAATATTTAGTATATTATAAATAAAAGTCCAATTCAATCTAAATATTAATGATTTCTAATATCTAAAAAGTAAGTTACAAAAAAATCTTAAAAAGATATTATTATTAATATTTTTTAATTAAATAAAATTTTCAAATTCCATAAAATTGATTTTTTTTCTTCTTGAGACCGTCTTGCTTGGTTTATTTGGTATTAATTCTCTTTGTTTCAACTGCTACAACTGAAAGATCTTTTTCAACTATGAATATTGTGAAAAATGACTCAGAAACAAAATGAAAGATAAATTTTGTGCTAATTGTCTTTTAATTATATTGAAAAGAAAATTGCTGAAAAATTTGACACAGATTCTATTATCGATGAATTTTATGATATGAAGAATCGATCACTTCGTTGGCAAAAAATACACACATATTTTTTGCGCTTTAAAATATATTCTCTATCGGTATATTTTTGTAATACATCTTACATTATATAAATTTTTACATAATTTTTTAATATTATACATATTATTGGCCCTTCCATAATAATATTTCTGGATCTATTTCTGTATGTGTACATAAAATTCAATTACCAAATCAATTATTAATATAAAATATATATATATTAAAATACAAAATACACATTAAAAATGAATTAAACAAAGGTGAATTATACTATACAAATCAACTTATATAGAGAGAGTGATATTTCTTCTGCAAGGATGCTTGGCCTACACGTGGAATGACAATAGAATAGCCGGATAGATTTTGACTCAGCTTCTGAAAGAGTTATAGACTCATGGCTTGCTTTGGCAACTGGTATGATCAAGCTGCGGCTATCAAGTCAACCAATAAATAATACAAATTTGTAAGAACGACTATTACATGAATGAATCCAGTTCAAATGTATATCGCATACTAAACTAAGAAACTAACTATATTCCTAAATATTTGCGCTTCTACTAGTTACTAAATAAATAAATAAGTAAAATAAATTCAATCTCGCTGCAAAAATGAACTACCTCAAAAAATATAAAAAAATTATTTTAATTTTTATACAATATTTAAAAATAATAAATAGCTTAAGCAAAATAAAATTTTTGCATTAACAATGCTAGTATAATGTACAAATAAATTCTCCAAGTAAAATGAAAAAGAAAAAATACTTGAATAATTTAAAACATATTTAATATATTTTATTTTAGTCATTTATCTTTGGTTATATATAATTTGTTAATAAATTAAAAGATTAAATTTACTACTTCTCATTGTAATTCAAAATTATATATTTAACTGATACGTACTTAAGAGAGTATTTTTATTATTTTAAAAAAAGATATAAAATGATAATTTTATCGTGTTCAAAAATCTAAATATTAGAAAAATTTACTATACTACTGACATTGAATATCAAAAAATCAAGAATTTGTCTAAAAAAGAGTGGTACTAAAATTGTGGCACACACTCATAAGACTTATTAGGTTAAGTAAAAATAACAAAAAACTCAAGAGTTCCTTTCAAATTCATTGGAAAACACAAATTTAAATTTATCTAATTATATTTAAATTTAATTTATTATTTAAAATTGTCAAAAGATTTAATTTAATTTTGATTTATTTAGTAGTATTTTTAAAAAATTTAAAATATAAATAAAATCTAATTTAAATTAATTATCATATCTTAAAGTGTTTAAAATTTAAATCAAATATGTCCTTTCTTTGATACCTATTATTGTTTTTGAAAGAATGAGCAATTTTTGTTTTGAATGGAAATAGGTTACAACTTTAGCTTTAGAGTTGAAGAAAGCTAAACTCGTTTGAAGTTTGTCTATTCATAATTACATATGGAAAAGTATAGGGACAGTAATTTTTGTGTTTTTTGGCCAGCACTTAACCATCAAAATAAAAATGAGTGATTTTTCACTATTAGATGTAATCTCACACCATTAAAAATACTATTAATAACCAATTGATGATTACAAAACACCAAAATTACTGGCCCCTAACATTCCTCATTACATATTAATATTAATTTTTTACACAAGTTACTCAATACAATTATATTACCGTTATGTTTATTTTATTTTGTTAGTTCAAACAATTTAGTAAATCTTTTTTTTAATATTTTATATTAGTTTAAATTTTGCAGTTTAATATACATTTTATTCTTCGGTGTTTATGTTGTTGACAATTACTTATATAAAAAATTTGAAAAAATTTGGTGATATCAAAAAGAAATTTACCTGGTGTAATAATCTAAATTTTTAATAAATTGAATTGTTTAATTATATACCTAAGTTTTAGATACTTGGGTATTTTATCATTCCAATTTATTGTAGGAAATAAAAAATTAGGACTATTCACTTAAACAAAATATTTAGGTTAAAAATTTATTAGAATATAACTTTATAAAACTGAAGATGTAATTGTAACTTTTACTATTTTATAGAAACCGCTTTAGATCAAGAATATACGTAAATTGCTACTGACAGCTACAGTTTATATTGTTTAGCGTGTAAATAGAAATCGATATAGACAGTAATATTTTCTGAAGGAGAGAGATAATGTAAAATATGCTAACGATTTTTAAAGGAGGAAATAGTAGTAATTTTTGTGAGATTTATGCAAAATTTTTTATTAAATATCTATCACTTATCTAAAATTTTTATTCATATGTTATTTTTTTTATATAATATGATTTTTGTTCAAAAGAGTTTGAAAATTTTTATAATACGTTGACTGGTAAAAATAACCTTTATATATTATGTGTATCCTAAATTTGCTGCTGTCAGTAGCGATTCTTATAAAATATTAAAAGTTTTAATTGCGTCTTTAGTTTTATAAAGTTATATTTTGATAATTTTTAAACTCAAACATTTTATTTAAGTGAATTGTCCAAAAAATTATATTATTATACTCAACAAGAAAATAAACTTTTTTTTAAAAACAATAATTCTTAGATTTTAGTGCAGATATTTTTTTTTTAAATAAATATATGCATTTACAAGGATAATTCATATTCTTTAATATTTATGTTAAATTTAAAATGAGGTTTTAATTTTGGCGTTTAAAAAAAATACAATTTTGACTTAGTGAAAAGAAGTTAAAATAGAGAAATATAAGATGGATATAATTCTTAAAATATTTATACCATGTTTATTAGAGTATAGTATGTTTTTTATTTTTATTTAATTTAGAATAAAATATATTTTTTGTCTCTAATATTTGTAATTTTTTTAAAATACAACTAACATTTAATTTAATTCAATTTTATCCCTAATATTTTTGAATCATTTAATTTTGTCTTTAATATTTTCAATTTGTATCAAAACTATCCCCACAAATTTTTAAGTTTGTTTGTAATATTTTACATAGAATTGACATTTAAGGATAATTTTGACTCAAATAAAAAATATTAGAGATAAAATTGAATGCAACTAAATATTAAAAATATTTTTAAAGATTTTTTTTAAAAAAAAACTGTTTTGCTTGGAAGATCAGTCAAAACAAATTAAAAAAATTTAATTTTAATATTTTTTAGTTAAATACGCATGACACAATTTTTTCAGGAGTTTGCTAGAGGTTTAGATGCACTTACTTTTAATAAAAAAACTTTTGAAAATTTTTTTGTTAAAAAAAGGAAGTTGGAAAGACAGCTGAATGAATGATGTTCAAATTTTTCTCCAAAATGAAAAAGATTCGAAATTGAGGGTGAAAGAACAAAGTATTTAAGAGGAGCTAAAATATTAAAGTATTAATAGATTAAATTTGAAAAGATAATAAAATATTCTTTAAGACATTTAGTTGAGACAATGGACCATGGTCCCAAATTTTTTATAAAAAAAATTAGTAGTACTTTTTTAAAAAATAAAAAATAGTTCAGTTGACTCAAATATTTTATTATGACTTAAAGCACCCAAATTCAATAGTTTTTAGTTTTAAACGTTAATAATATTCATATTTCGCAGCTCTCGATTCAACAAGCAACACTCTAACTATTTTTGAGTTCAAATATAAAAAATTAGGTATTTTTTATTTGTTTTAATTTAATATTATTTTATATTTTACTGTTTATTTAATTTAATTTAATTTTTTATATGATAAAAAATATTAGAATATTTAATAAGTATTGATATTATTGTATTTGTATAAATTAAAAAGAATTCAATAAATATTATAAATTGCTGAAAAGTTTAGTTCTGATTCAATTATTGAAAATTTCAAATCACTAAAAATTCGAAGAGTGCCATTATAAACTATTTTATATTTTTTATCTGTAGAATTATTTATTTATTATCTTATTAATAATAAATTTAAAGAATAATTATATTTATAAATTTTATTTTAATATAAATATTATTATTAAATTTTTATGTTAAATTTTTTACCCCTCCAAAATTTTATTTCAAGCTCCGTCACTTATCTCTATATATTATGATTGAAGTTGTTAGCCAAATTCAGTTAAATCTCACCTAATTTTATTTATTTATTTAGCATTTTCGGTATTTGATTTTAGTATATATTTATATTTTTTTAATGGTAAAGAAATGCATGGTTAGAAAGATATATTTAACAAAATGTTTAATTAATTTTGATTAATTTTACAGATAGCATGTTTCATTAATTATCAATTATATTTAGACTAAACTAGTATCTAAGTAAAAGTCAATATAATTGTTTAAACTAAATATAAGACCAAAATGTCAATTAAAATATTATTACTTGAAATTGGTAATTTATTTGGTTTTAGAAAAAAAACTTAGAATAGTAAAGTTGTATTTAATTTAAACATAGTTTCTTCATGCAACAATAGACTTCAATTTTCCTTAAAAACTAAAAAGATTTTTGCTTAGTTATTAATTTCTTTAACTTTGTTCTAACTTTTATCAAAACCAAAGAAACAAAGAAATTCAAATGATAACATTTAAAGTTTTAATTCCTACTTTG
Organism: Arachis hypogaea; assembly: GCF_003086295.3. Classification (NCBI taxonomy): domain Eukaryota; kingdom Viridiplantae; phylum Streptophyta; class Magnoliopsida; order Fabales; family Fabaceae; genus Arachis; species Arachis hypogaea. Next base: position 43,653,719 of record NC_092055.1, read on the forward strand.
ATATCAAATTTAGTTTAAATATGAATATTGAGTTTATATTAAATAGTTTTGATTCTAAATTATAATTTATTATACTTTTTTAAGAATATTAAATAACTAATTATTAATACAATGCACAAACTGTAAATTAATCAAATTATCTTAAACTAATTTTGTTAAGTATAATTTAGTAACATAAGAATTAAGTGTACTCTAACAAAATAATATAATTTAAAAATAAACAAATTATAAAAAAAATACACATTTTGTAATGAAAAAAAAAAAAGATACTGGCAAGAGAAGGAAAAAACATTGAATGGTGAAAAAGAATAAAATCACAAGTCATCTTGAAATTGTTTATCATATATAGGCATTTGATGAATTTAGGTTTCTTCTTTCATGTGAAAATTTATTAGACATTTTTCTTTTGATAAAGAAACCCAATCTTAGTTTACATTCATCCTTCCTAGTGCAATAGGAAATTAAAGTTAAAAAAAGAACCTACATGAAACACAAGGCCCACATCTCCAATTATTAAAAGGGAGCCCAACAATTATAATCGGCTCGACTAACTAATTTTTAGAGCTTCAGCTGCTTCACACTTCTCTGCTCCCTCCCTTAAAGGGGACAAGTTACCTACGTGTCATGCCATTATATGATACAAAAAAATATATGTACATCTGTATGATAGTTGATCTGTACCAGAGAACGTCCTTAAACAAAATATTAAAAATTAATTTAAATCGATGATTTTATATGTATATAAAAATCAATCACTAAATCATTTTTTTTTGTGACTAATCACTAAATCAATTATTAATATAAAATATATATTCAAATACAAAAAATACATTAAAAATAAATTAAACAATATATTTCCAAATAAATTAGAAGCCTAAGTTCATTGTTCATTCATCATATTAATCCTTGGTGCAACTTTAACTGTTCTTCACGAAAAAAGAGTCATCACATACAAACTACCAGAACAATACAAGCAATAACAGTAACCTTAATGCAACATTGCAACAAAGAGAACTGTTGCTAGACTCCCCAGTCCCCATGCTAGGCCATCATAGTGAAGCTCAATTTTGGATTTTTGGCAACTCGTGATCTCTCTTTCTCTCTCTCTCACTTTTGGCACACTTCTTTCTCCATTCTAATACAGTAATACTCTAATAATTTTAATGCCTATTCTGATTGATGAGAGAACAATAACATAAGTTTCACGCCCCAAAGCCCAAACACCACCATCTTCTCCACACCATGAAGAAGCTGTTCCTCCTTGGCACTTGGAAGCGCAACCGCTGGAAGCAAAGGTTCCGACTTTTCACCACCCTTTTGGAAGATTTGGATACCCCTCGTCTCCGTCACGTGATCGCCACCAACATTTCCATTGGCAGGAGAGTTAAATCCGGCGAACTTGAATTAGCACGCCACCTGTTCGACGAAATGCCGCTTCGAACTGTTTCCACTTGGAATACTATGATTTCCGGATATTCGCAATGGGGCTGCTACGTTGAAGCCCTGGCCCTTGCTTCCCTCATGCACCACTCTTGCGTCAAGTTTGACGAGGTCTCTTTCTCTTCGGTGTTGAGCGCATGCTCACGTTCTGGGACACTGGTTCATGGGAAGCAAGTTCATTCATTGCTTTTAAGGTCTGGGTACGAGAGATTTGGCATTGTGGGGAGTAGTTTGTTGTATTTTTACGTTCAGTGTTCTGGAATTGGAGAAGCTGAGGTAGTTTTTAAGGAGCTTCATGGCGGGAATGATGTGTTATGGAGCCTGATGCTTGCGGGTTATGTGCAGCGTGACATGATGGGTGAGGCTCTGGACATGTTTGAAAAGATGTCTGATCGTGATGTTGTGGCCTGGACCACGTTGATCTCTGGGTATGCGAAGAGGGAAGATGGGTGTGAGAGGGCTTTGGATTTGTTTTGGTGTATGAGGAGTTCTGGGGTGTTGCCTAATGAGGTCACGTTGTGCACTGTTGTGAGAGTTTGCACTAGGCTGAGGGCTCTTTGGCAGGGGAAGGTTGTTCATGGGCATTGCACCAAGGAAGGGTTTGCTTTTGATAATGCAATTGGTGGCGGGTTGATTGGGTTTTATTGTGATTGTGATGCCATAGATGATGCCAAGAGAGTTCATGAGAGCATGAGAGGAGAAACTTATTTGAATCTGACTAACTTGTTGATTGGTTGCCTTATCTCCGCGGGAAAGATTGAAGAAGCTGAGATGATATTTTACAGGTTGAGAGAGATGAATCACGTATCATATAATTTGATGATTAAAGGTTATTCTATGAGTGGTCATTATGAGAAGTCAAAAAAATTATTCAATCAAATGAGTCTCAAGGATATAACTTCCTTAAATACTATGATATCTGTGTACTCCAAAAACGGTGACCTTGATGAAGCTGTGAGGCTTTTTGACAAAACTAAAGATCAGAAAAACCCTGTGACATGGAATTCAATGATGTCTGGTTATATTCAAAATGGCCAGTACATGAAGGCATTAAAATTATACGTGATGATGCGTAGGTTATCAGTTGATTATAGCAGATCGACATTTTCTGTCTTATTTCGTGCATGTTCGTCTCTAGGTTCTTTTCAACAAGGACGGTTGCTTCATGGCCACTTAACCAAGACACCCTTCCAAGCAAATGTTTATGTTGGGACTGCCCTTATAGACTTATACTCCAAATGTGGTCGCTTGGCTGATGCTCAACGGTCATTCCTCAGCATTTTTTCACCCAATGTAGCCGCATGGACAGCTCTTATCAATGGGTATGCATATCATGGACTTGGATCCGAGGCAATTTTACTCTTCCATTCAATGTTAGTTCAAGGAATTGTGCCAAACGCTGCTACTTTTGTTGGCATTCTTTCTGCCTGCTCTCATGCTGGTCTAGTTGATGAAGGTTTGAAAATCTTCCACTCGATGGAGGAACTTTACAAGGTAACCCCAAGCATAGAACATTACACATGTGTGGTGGATCTTCTTGGTCGATCAGGCTATGTAAGAGAAGCTGAAGAGTTTATTAGAAAGATGCCTATTGAAGCAGATGGGGTGATTTGGGGAGCTTTATTGCATGCATGTTGGTTTTGGAAGGACATGGAAGTAGGGGAGAAAGCTGCTGAAAAGTTGTTCAGCTTGGATCCGAACCCAACAGTGCCTTTGGTAATTCTGTCAAATATGTATGCGGTGCTAGGTAGATGGGGGCAGAAGTCAATTCTTAGAAAGAGATTGCAGAGTTTAAAATTGAGAAAAGATCCAGGGTGCAGCTGGATTGAATTGAACAACAATATTCATCTGTTCTCTGTAGAGGATAAAACACATCCTTATTCTGATGTTATTTATGCAACTCTAGAGCATTTAGCAGCAACCGTTAATTCTGTCATACCCTTCAATTATCTCTATAGCAGCAACAGCAAATATCATGGATAATGCAAAGCTGCAAACTGCGGATCCTATGTTACTTCAGATTTGGCCACTGAGCTGAATATTTTTCTTGAGAGACCATTGAGCTTTAACTATTTGAGCATCAATCATGCGAAGGATCAACATACCATGGTTTGCCTCTAAAGCAATAATGAAATTACTTGATTGTGTTCATCATTTAACATATTTTATGCTTTCATCAGAAGTAGCTGATGTGAGTGTGGGAGAACAAACCAGCTACCATTAAAGGTATTACTGCTGAATCTCATTGCCTCAGAGTTCTTTAACACTTCAATCTAAAAACGACAGCAATTGGGAAAATCCAGCATGGGGCCTGTGATTTCCTTTTAACTTCTATGAATACTATCTGATATTTCCTTACCTACAGCAAATGTACTATTTGTAAGTATTCACATTTTAATTCGAAGACTGACTGTTCAGTTTTGCTTAATTAACATGGGACTTTTGGAAGTAAGAACATTGGCAAGATAGCATTATTACTTTTTGAGTTATATGAATTTTGTTGGAGTAATATTTATAACAAAAGCCACATTTGGCTCATTGGAGTAAAGTTATTTGCATATTACTTTCGGCGCATTATTTTATTTAGAATCTATGCATAAATAGGCCAATTCTTATACAAAAGTTAAAATGAGATACATTTTGCATCAAAATTTTGCAAGGCAATTTCCTGAATTTAATTTTGATGCATTGTCATTGTAAAGTAGTTTTACACGTGCATCCAATTATGATATTAGGCTTCTTCTTCTGGAAGTTTGTTGTGAGGTTTTCTGCTATGCTAGGTGGATAGAGAGTTAGCTTCAAATGGGAAATCCCCGGAGAAGTTGAAAGGAGCTGGTTCCTTTCTTATAAAAGTATTTGGTGTTCTTGCAGTATGTATTCTTCTACATATCGGTTACTGTTTCTAATTTTAATGTGCAGCATATACTTTAATGGTGTGAGATATATATATTTTGTGTGAGTGAGCAAGGGGGAATCACCACAGTCGCTTCTTTATTGTCTTGCTTGCAATACAGGGAAATTGCAATATAGGAAAAAGGTTCTATGCGTATTGGAGTATAACTTGCCAGTTGTTCAAGATTTACTTTAAGGTATTTATGGTTAGCTAATGCTTCCACTCGTTTTTCCCCCCATCTAGTCTCTTGATAGTTAATACAAAATGCTGGTTCAAATCTAGAGCATCTGGCGTTGATCAAATTTATGATACTTTTACTGGGGTCAGTTACCATAGCTGTATTCTCTATAGAGCATTTTTCAAAATACTTCTACCTGCATTTTAAATTTGTTTAGATTTTTTCCTTGGAGAAAACATTATACCATAACATATAGCCAGAAACATCACCATAAATGAAATTTATACCATGTTTGTCCAATTGAACAGTGTTTTGTGTTGTATCATGCTTCATATTATTGACAATTTGACATCTGTGTGTTAATTTATGGCTTGAATTTTTCTTATATGAATGGTTTTGCAGCTGGGTACAGTTCATCTTTGTTGTAGTGTGATAAGAAGTATTGAAAGGAGCACACATATTTGACTTCGAGGAATTTCCTAAGAGAGATAAGGTTAGAGTTGGATTAATTTATACATGCATCTTCTCTATATGCATATATTCTCTAGATGATTTATATTTAAGATGTGTTTCAGGTCACTTCCATGTACTATAATGGTCGGCTTGAAATTTTCAATGAAAACTAATCACAGTAGAGTATTATGATTTAGTAATTCTTCACGAAATCAAATATTAAACTGATAATATTTGATGAATTTTCATTGAAAGCTTCATCAAATATTCAATGATTTCGCTATAAATTTATACCATTTCACTAAATCAAATATTAAACCGACAATATTTGATTAATTTTCATTGAAAGCTTCTCAAATATTCAATGAAAATTTATACCATTTCAACTATAGCTTCATCAAATAATTGTTTCACTAGAGAAGGTTTTGAGAAAGATCTTTGATTTGATCTTTGTTCTAAATATAAGATGGATATTATATTATTTTGTATTATGATTGTATTTACTCTATAAATGTGTGCATCTTTTGTAGCCCCCAACTTATCTTTGAATCAGGAATATGTAAACTTAATATTTATGACTTTTACATTATATACTCTTCTAACTAACTCTGTTTTTCAATGAATGTTGTTATGTTCTTACTGATTTTTACCCTTTTTTTTTGTGATAGGTAATATTGAAATATGATCTATATGCAATTGTTGATCCAAAGTCATTATTGTTCATGAATGAGTATAACACCATTGAATATAGTGGTGATACAGCTGCAAACCCAGTCAATTATATTGCAAAAATGGCGCAGATTCAGTCATTTCCAAGGTATGAAGGAATATCAGCAACAATAGGGCCGCTGCAAGGCCATTTCACTGCTGGGCCGCCAAATCTTACTTACATGAGAGCTGCTCTTGATGCTTTTGATACTGTTTCACTTCCAATATAAGCTTATAGAAGTGTGTGTGAATTGAGATCCAAACCGGGTATTTGCTAAACTCAAAACAACTTTGAAGGGAAATTGTTAGCTTTAAGATATGAAAACATATGCTAATTTGATCAGTGTCGTTCTTAGAATTTGATAGACACTATCTTAGAATTTTAGAATAGAGTTGTACTATTTTAATTAACTATAGCTTATGACTTAATAATAAGACACCAAGTTTCATTCTCATTCTTGATTTTTAGATAGGATGCAGGCAGAGCATATATATATATATATATATATATATATATATATATATGTATTTTTTGATACAAAGACACTCACGATGTCCCAACAAGGGAGATGAGGCTATGAGTCTAGAAACTAAATTACATGAACAAGAAGACAAAAACTAGAACAATATAAACGCACAATGTACTAGGACATCAGCATGCATCACACATAAAGAGCATTATCATGACACTATCATTATTCTCTCCTCATAGATTCGAATAACACCAGCATACTTTGAAGCTAAATATCAATAATCAATATTTGCACTCTGATTGCAGTGCACTTGGAAGAAATTATAAAAAAATTATAGCTGATTTCAAGGGCATGGCTCTCACCGATGAGAATTTTCAGAACATTTTAGCCAATGATGTTGTGGACAAGTCCATCAGTGAGTAGCAAACTGAGCCTCAGAGCCATAACATGTTAGAATTCCACTTTTACATGATCACCAAAAAATAAAATAAATGCTTAAAGAATAATTACTTAGAATTGCAATTTTCTCTTTACAATCTATCATATAATAGTGTTGAGGTTGTGAATTGGTTTCCTGTGCGATATTTATTATTTACTATGCATCTATTTGGATATTATTCTTTTACAATCCTTTAACAAACACCCCAAATTGCATTTTTATCTTTATACTTCTATGATCATATAGTACTTTGATTAAATAGTAATTGCACTTGACCTTTTTATGGTTGAGAATAAATCTTAATGCATTGTTTTGGTGATTGTTATGCTTGTGTTTCAGCTGTGGTGTTGTAATTGTGATTATGTTTCTAATTGCAAGATTGCATGTTTCTTCATAAATGGGTGTTCAAGATTTTGTTTGGTTCTCTTCAATTACTATATCAGTTTGTATGCTTTTTTTTTTCCGATGCACCTAATTTTCTAAATCCCAAAGAAAAAAAATGTTTTGTTTTGAGTTGTATAGAAGAAATACTTTTAACTTTTTTTTTGACATAGAACTTACTTAAAGAGTACATTTGAAGTTAGCTTCACCTTATCTTTTTTTGACAAGGGAAAGTCTAGGGGCCAGCAGATTTATTAAAATTTAGCCAGCACTTAGCCAGGAAAAGGAAAATGAGTGATTCTCCACCATTAGCTCTTTTGACAATGTGATTCAAACTAACTAATAATTGCTGTTTATGGCAAGGGTTGCTACATTGTCATTGATTCGTGTTAGTTTTGGAAAGAGTGATAACATGGCATTGTGAATTTCTAAGAGTAGAACAAAATGTGAGATAGTACCAAATTGAAATTTCAACTTCCACCGTAGTGGAGAAGTTAGCAAACTTGATGAAGCTGATTCAAAACCTAAAGTGTTTAACTATGTGTGTCTATTTAATTATGTAAGAAAAATTCTAAATTAAGCAACTCGTGATGTGGTGTTCATTGAGGTCTGTAAACTTGCTATTGCAGTTGTCATGTACATATGAGTTGAATTTTATTGTGTTATTATACCTAAAATATCTTTGATCTTAATGATTCATTTGAAATTTTGGATATGCCGGCATGCCGATATATTTGATATTTTAATATCTAAATCCTAAAAATTGCCGCTGTACTTATGTGTTTAATTGAAAGTTTTAATTAAATTAAATTTAGAAATTTAATGTATTAAATAAATAAAAAATGATGTATATATTTTATGGTATCCAACCACTGAAATTACCTTCTGACGTTTAGCATATTTAGCATTTTTATTTTATTTTATTTTCATTTTCATTCAAATCATATAGAAAGGCACAAAAAGCTGAAAAAATATCATATATGCTGTAGATTAAGCTTGAACTAAGGCTAATAAACTTTAACAAAAACTATAACTTTAATTTTCACAAAAACCAACGTGATTCTTAGGCTGATGAATATAAGAGCATAAGTTTAATTTTCTACTCTCTCTTGAGTTTTAGTGAATAGTGGTACCAGAGAAAAAGTACTTCAATAATCTATTCACAACTGTATTTTATTCTGATCTTGAGGAAAAACAAATAGAATTTGCATAATTGATTGATATCTTAAGATACACTAGAGTCCAATTCAAAAAAAAAAAAAAAATTATCGATACCAATTAAAAGTAAATTTTAGGGTTATATAATTTGTATAAAAAATTATTAAAATATAACTAAAATTATTTGTATAATGATATTAAAATATAACTATTATTTATAAATTATTTGTATAAAATATATTAAAATATAACTAATATAACTTAGCAATAGTAATTTAAAGGTTTACGAATTGAGAATAAGAGTTTGTATCATTTTTTTATTTCTTCGTATAGTAACTTAAAATTTAATTATAAATAATTAGTCTTTTTTATTAGAGTATATAATTTAATATGCTAAGAAGAACTCACAAAGAATATTTATTATTGCATAATTAATTGTACAATTCTAGTATTAATTCTTCAGTAAAAAGGATATAGATGATTTTTATTAATTTATAATATTTTTATTATGATTTTGTAAATTTTTTGAGTTATATAACTTAAAAAAAACACTCAATAATTTTTTAGATAAATTATTTGCATCATCAATATTATTTAACTAAGTCACTGAATTCAATTTTCATGGTGCATCTAATATTTGTATCTTTTTTCACAAACATTATATAGATTAGTGTTCACGATATACTAACTTAATATACAAGTTTAAAGTGTTAATTTTTTATTATTAGTGTATATAATTAATAATTAAATATACTAAGCAGCAAGTATTGTTAGTGCTTATTAGGGGTGGCAACACTACCCGAACCCGCGGGTATCCACCCCGTCCCTACCCGCTCGGGACGGGTAATTACCCGCCCCGCACCGGGGCGGGTTTTAACGGGGTGGGTTCTTGGGCGGGGCGGGGCGGGGTCGGATTTAGGTTAAACCCGCCCCGGTATATATATATATATATATATATATATATATATATATATATATATATATATATATATATATATATATATATATATATATATATATATAAATATATAAATATATATATTTTTAATATATAATATATGTAACATATATAAAATAATTAGTAAAATGATTAATAATATTATATCATATATAAATTTTTACTTTAATTTATGTTATGTATGTAAATGGTGGTTATATAATTTTTAAAATTTTATTTTATTTGTTGGATTTAATAATTATAAGGGCGGGGCGGGTACCCACAAGGCGGGTACCCACAAGGCGGGTTAGGGTTTAACATTTTATTACCCGCGGGTAGGGTGGGGCGGGTTTGATGCGGGTTTTTTGTAGGGTGGGGCGGAGTCGGGTAGAGCAAAAACCCGCCCCTACCCGCCCCGTTGCCACCCCTAGTGCTTATGGTGGTTAGCTTAGCGATGTAAAGTACTGTGCAATCAAAGAACACTCATCATTATTATGTGTTAGGTTTTTTACGCGCATGAGAGAAAACACAAGAGGGGGGAGGGGGGACACCAGCGGATAGAGATTAGGAAAAGAAAACCATGGCAGTAACACTAACATGTGAAACCACAAAGACAACAGGAAGTTTTTACTAGGCGAGGGAGAGTAAGAAAATTACGGAGATCTTTTCGATATTGGAGCAAAAATGTTTTACAATTTTTGTTGATAATCTAAATGAAAGAACGAGTGTACGATGGCTATGGGAATTATTTAGTATGGAGGGTGATGAGTGAGCATCTTCTCTATCTTTTCCTAGTTAATTTGTACTTGAATTGTTAAGTTTAATTAAGATTTGATATATTTTAGCTACTCTGAATGCTACTTTGAGTTGTGTGCAATAATGTTTATTTCAGGTAGTGTTTTGGACGAATTTGACAGAGTTGGAGTCAAGGACGGAAAAAGAAGAGCTTGCTGCCACTTCCACGCCAAACTTGGATTCCCCAAGTTTGGCGCCCATCAAGAGTCTCCAAAGGGTTACAGTTAGCCTCCTCCACGCCAAACTTGAAGTTCTTCAAGTTTGGCGCCAGCATCAAAGGCTCCAAGTAAAGTAATACGCCATCTCCATGCCAAACTTGAGTTCACTCAAGTTTGGCGCCACAATGAAGAATGCTAAGGGATATTTGCTGTCCACCCCACGCTAAACTTGGATTCTTCCAAATTTGACGCCAACTCTTAATACAATGGTAGTCCCCAATTCATTCTACACAAGGCCTACGCGAATCAATTAGTAAATTTTAATATAAACTTTTATTTTATTTATAATTAGGAAAAGATATTATTTAGTTTTAGGAAATATATTTTACATTAATTAGGATTAGATATAAAAGGAAAAAGAATCAGCCTTTCGGGCTCTTCTTTTCTCTTCTACCTCATTCCGCACTTTATAGTTTTTCAGAATCCTAGTTTTTCTCTGAACCATGAGCAACTAAACCTCCACTGTTAAGATTAGGAGCGCTATCTATTGTATGGATTAATACTATTATTTTTCTATTTTAATTCATGTACTGATTTATATTTCTAGAATTGTTTTCGTTCTTTATCTTATGAATTTGGGTGGAACGGAAGTATGACCCTTGTTCTAATTGAGTTCTTGTATAACTTGGAAAAGCTCTTTACTTGAACAACAGCTTGAAAATATATTCTCCTAAACTTCTAATTATCTGGACTTAATGGGATACGTGACATATAATCCTCTGATATTTGGATAATTAGGATTTTTGTGGCATATAAACTAGAATTGAGCTTCACCCTCTAATTGGAATTAAATGACCAAGGAATTGGCGGTTGATGAGAGTTAGAGGAGACTAAAAAAGTCTAAGGAATTAGGGTTTAGTCACATATAGTTTGCCATGAATTGAATCTTGCATGATTAAAATAGTTAGTAAGAAAAGTCAATCTGAAAAATAGATAACTCTGAAACCTTAACTATTTCTCCATATATTTCACAAACTATTTACTACTTGTTTTCTGATTTACTGAATTTACTGTTTAATTCAATCAATTCTCAAACACCATTTTCTGTTTGTCTAACTAAGGAAATCATTGAACCATTGTTGCTTAATCCATCAATCCTTGTGGGATCGACCTTCACTCACTTGAGGTATTACTTGGTACGACCCGGTGCACTTGCCGGTTAGTTTGTGGGTTTTAAATTCCGCACCAGAGGGACAGGTAGTAGACGTATATTTGTCAATGAAGAATAGAGTGAAGATAAAATTTCAGATTTGCATTTGAACGTTATGCTTTCAAGAGCCGCGCGAAAAGAGCGGTCAGAAATCTTAAAGGGTATGATGTGAATTGTGTTCAAATTAGGGTGACAGAATCAAAATTTAAGAGAGGAACAAAAAGAGACCAACGGAACAGTGTTAACAATGCAAACCGAATCAACAAAGGGCGAGAAGATATGAGTGACCCAACAAGGATAAGAACGACACCGAAAGGGAGGGAGAAAACATTCAAGGATGCTTTATTGGGGGACGACAATAATGGTATCAAACAACTGAATCAAATAGAAGAACAGAAAAAACCAATGATGCCTGGAGAGATTAAGAAAAAAATTAATCCGAAGATGGTGGAAAAGCTTGAAAGGTCTATTGTGGGCGAGTCCGTTATTCCATTGAGGTGTGATGAAGTTATTCCAAATCTCTTCAATGATTGGCATACCCTTGTTGAGGTTAAAAGCATGGGGTCCTTTAAAATGATCCTTGTCTTTAATTCGGTTGAGAATATGCAAAAAGCACTACGGTAATCATTTTTACTCAACCATTTTCGCAAGATGAGAAAGTGGTCGGCTGAGAAAACGAATAGATCTAGAAAGGCATGGATCGAGATTTTTGGCCTCCCTCTCCATGCTTGGTATGAAGATAATGTTCATGATATAGCAACTGTATGGGGTTTAGTCTTGAAAATTGATGAAGACTCCATGAAAGGTGATGGCTTTGAATCGGTCAAGGTCCTGGTGGACACAAATTGGGTGACGGTGATCAATGATAGAGTAATTTTGGTTCTTGATGATGAAAAATGTGAAATTTTTGTAAGAGAAACTTGGGGAGAGAGAAATGATGACGGAGCAAAGCGGTCAATGGTGGAAAATTCAAATATTCCGGTGAAGGAGAGAGGGGAAGAAGATGATGGAAAATCCAAAAAAATTATGAGATGGCGGACGGAGTTAATGAGTCGCATTTATGGTTGTATAGAGAATGAAAAGGCACCGCATAAAGAGAGAAGCGGCGCACCTGATCTGAAACAGTTGGAATTTTTGAATTGGGTTGAGTCTTCAAGTTCCACAAGATGTTTTATTGATGATAGAAGAAGTGAAGAGATAATTCAGGAGACCTAGTTGGGCCTCAAAGGTGGCCCAATACATAACTTTGAGGATCAACATAAGAAGAAGAGATGGATAGGTCATTCTCCAGTCCATTAATATCACTTGGTTTTGAGAACATAATTATGCATGGGCTGGAGAAGGAAAGTCCCTCATCAAGAAAAGAAAAAGAAATGAAGTAGCTCAGTGAAAGAAAGAAATATGAAACAGACAAGGAGATATTTGAACCACATGGAATAAGAACAAAGAAAAGAATTATAAATAGAGGGTTAAGTAAAAACACGCGTACAAAGAAGAGGGGAGTAGCGAAAATAACTAAGAATAAGAAAATTTTATCAAGAGTCAAGAAGGTTAGAGACATGAAAAAAGGGGTCAAGGGATCAAAAAAGCAATCAGAGGAAGAAAAGGATTTGCCAAGTGGAGAAGATAGCGAAGAGGATAACATAGAGGATGAAGCACTTGAAGCATGGAGGATTGGCTCTCAAATTTTGATGTACTGCAGTGATGAGGAAGAAGCTCTGAAGCATTTAAGGAAGGCGACTTAGATAATGGAGAAGAGCATGAGGAGATCTATTTCGAAACACAGTCAAGGAGAAAAAAAAGATCTCTTAAATAAGTTTGTGTCTCTAAATCTCAGATATGTTAATTTTCTAGAATTGTAGAGGATTGGGAAGTGGAGAAAAAGTAAGTTGCATAAATTATATAGTTAGAAATAAAAAATTGTGGTTCATAGGTGTGGTTGAAACAAAAATGAAGAGTATAACAACTAGTTTAGTAAAAAATTATGGGGCCATAATGATTTTGATTGAGAATTCGTTGAATCAAATGATGCAAGTGGGAGTTTATGGTGTATTTGGGATACGGCACAATTTTGTGAAACTGAAAGGTTGAAAGGAAGAAGGTGGATCTACTTGAAGGGTAGTCTTAAGCAGCAAAATTTGGAACTTGCAGTCATAGTTATCTACGAAAAACACTCTATAAGGGATAGAAAATATTTATGGGAGGAAACAATGGAGATAAAGAGTAGGATGGAAGTTCCATTCATAGTTATGGGAGACTACAATGAAGTCTTGTATGAAGAGGAAAGAAGTAGTGGAAGAGGCAGTTTGGTAGGTATGATAGATTTTAGAAGCTGGTTACAAAAAATGAACCTTATTGATCTGCCCCTACAGGGGAGAAAATTCACTTGGAGGAGGGGTAGTCAAGCAAGTAGGTTGGATAGAATAGGTGTTGATCCATGTTGGATTCAAAATTTTTCAAATTTCATATTAGAGGTGATTAAATGCTCAAGGTCGGATCATGTTCCTCTATTCCTAAAGACAGAAGAAGAAGATTGGGAGCCCAAACCATTCCGCTCATTAGATGTGTGGTTCTCCCACAAAAAGTTTGTTCCCATGATAGAAGAGGAATGGAACAAACTTAGAAATGTGCCAGTCTAAGAAAAAATAAAGATACTCAAAAGATGCATATCGAAGTAGAATATAGAGGTCATCGAAAATATTGATGGGAATATAAGAAAAATTGAAGAGAAAATTGCAAAAGTGGATGCAAAATTTGAAGAGGAGATTGAAATAGAAATGAATTTGAATAGAAGAAAGGCCCTAATGAGTCAGCTTGATCTTTGGTGTAGAAAAAGGAGAATTTTGGAAGTAAATGTCAAGAGAAAAATATATGAAAAAAAGTGGATAAAAATATGAAATACTTTCATATAGTGGCAACAATTAGAAATAGAAGAAAACACATTGCGGAGTTTAGATTGGGAGAAAGAACGATCAGAAACCCAAGGAGGATAAAATAGGAGGCTTGGAGATTCTTTAAAAAATTATACAATCAAAGAGAATTGTCGAAGATAAAGTTGCAGGAAGGCTTTCTTAATAGGATCATGGAGGTTGATAAAACCCATATTTTATGATATATTCTGTGCCTAATTTAAGTGATTTATTTAATCCTTCACTCACTTCTTCATATTAATTGCAGAGTTTTACTTTCCCTTCCTTATTATGTGATGTATGTGAAAAACATGTTTCCTATGCTTAAAAATAATTATTTTTGATTACCCTTTATTTCCATTCGATGCCGTGATTCGTGTGTTGAGTAGTTTTAGATCTTCTAAGGCTAGAATGACTTAAAGGATGAAAAGGAAACATACAAAAATGGAAGGAAAGAACAAAACGGAGTTTTTGAAGAAACAGGCAGCGACGCGATCGCATGGACGACGCGGCCGCATGCCAGCGCGAATTAACAGCGACGCGACCGCGTGCTTGACGCGATCGCGCGCCTTAAGCAAAACGCATATGACGCGGACGCATGACTGACGTGACCGCACGACAAGGAAAACTCCAATTGACGCGACCGCGTGACCCACGCGACCGCGTGACCCACGCCACCGCGTGACAGAGGCCACGCACCAGAAATTACAGAAAACGCTCCCAGCGATTTCTGAAGCCCTTTTTGGCTCAAATCCAAGTCCAGAAGGCACAGATCAGAGGTTATGAAGTGGGGGAATGCATCCGTTCAGAGGGAGTCTCCAATTAGTTACTTTTCATGATTTAGATTTAGTTTTGAGGGAGGCTCTCTCCTCTCTCTTTAGGATTAGGATTTAGATTTAGGATTTTATTCGCTTTCAGGATTATCTTTTTATCAGGTTCAACATTCCTTTTTATTTATCTTTTCAATTTAATTTATGAATTCTTCTATGTTACAGATTACTCTTTTGAATTAATGTTAATTGAGGTATTTCAGTTTATTATTGCTCTCCTTTATTTATATTACTGTTGCTTCCAATATGAAGACATTTTTATTCCGGTAGATTTACTTTTTCCCTTTTTGGTCTTGGTTAAGAAATCAGTAACTCAGGAGTTATCAAACTCAAACATGATTGATAATTGTTATCTTTGCTAATTGAATTGAACTTCAATAATCCCAATCTTTCCTTAGGGATTAACTAGGATTTGAGGATCTAACTAATTAGTCACTTGACTTTTCTTTACTTTAAGTAAAGACTAACTGAGTGGAATTAAGATTCAATCTTCATCATCATTGATAAGGATAACTAGGATAGGACTTCTAATTTCTCATACTTTGCCAAAAGTTTATTCTATAGTTATTTATTTACTTTACAGTTTTTTACTTATTTCAATTGCAATTTAAATTACTTGCTCCTCATCTTCAAAACCCCGATTTACAATCTCCATAACCGATAATAAGAACATACTTCCCTGCAGTTCCTTGAGAAGACGACCCGAGGTTTAAATACTTCGGTTATCAATTTATTTAGGGGTTTGTTACTTGTGACAACCAAAACGTTTGCACGAAGGGATTTCTGTTGGTTTAGAAACTATACCTACAACGCGACTGTCTTTATAAAATTCTTTACTGGCAAAAATCCTAACGTCAAAATGGCACCGTTACTGGGGAACTGCAATTGTGTGCCTTATTATTGGTTATTGTAAATATTTTTCTTTTACTTTTTTATTTGTCTTTATTTTCCCTTTTTATTTCCATTAGCTACTATGAATTCTCACCCCTCTCGTTTCGAGTTTGGTTCTAATATTGTTGAAAGGAGTGAAAGTTATAACAGGAACATGCATCAAGGTCAGAGCAATCAAAGATAGATGGAGCCAAAAGGATCTGATCAACCCTTTAGGCAACAACACCCTCCAAGATATCATGGACAAAGACCATTCTACAATGCATACCAAGCAAATAGATATGGTGGACAATCTTGTAGTTACCAACAAGTCCCACCCTGTGCTTATAGGCCATCCTCTCAACATAACTTCGAACCACCACACTCACAAGCTTCTTTTCACCATTCGCCACCAAACGATCCTCATTTACCCCGATTCCAATCCAATTACTCCCAAACACCACCACTTCCCAATGTACCACGTCCAAATCCAGCACCCCGAGAATCAGAGGTTCGCCTCAAGGAAATAGTAGATCAACTTCAAACAACCCTTTATCAACTGGAGCAAGCAATAAGTCAATTATCTTCTAGACGTTCGAACATTCAAGGACCTCCCACAACTCCGTGTGGGCAATCTAATGATGAGCGTAGCATGAAGGAGATACTAGAAACTCTAGTGGACAGAACAGAGCATGACTACGTACTGGAACAAGTAGAGGAAGCTGTCATTACACAAGAAGAAGAGTTGGTTGAAGACCTAGGAGACGCTGAGCCTCCATGGGAATCCAGAGTTGTGGAGAATTCTGTCAAGGACGTTACAATTAATGCTAAGGAGGATAGTACACAGCCCCCAAGGCAAGTCTTTTATGAAGAACTGGACGGAATAATCCAAGAAACAAGTTTCCTTGATGATGATGATCTCAAGTCAAGTTCTCCCAGTAGTGAACTTGCACCAGCAAGTAAATTCTCTGAGATCGAAGAATCTTCCCCAAGTGAATACGAAGACGATGCGGAGGTAGATTTCTCTCAACCTCCCATTTATGACTTAAGTGACGAGGAAGACATAGAAGGCTTTGATCATGACATGGATGCAATTGAAGAAGTCTGCAAGGAAGTGAAGAAATTCACAGAAGAGCACAAGGGAGTAGAACTCACAGAACCACTGGAAACACCTATCCCAAGGCCATTACCACCTAATACAAGCTTCAAGTGGGTAAAATCCTTAACCTTTATCTTTACTTTTCCGCTTGAATATGGTTTGCTTGAAACAGATGGCCAGCTTAGTGCTCTCTGCGGCTTTAAGAGTAAGAGGGAAATGGTTCGTACTCAGAGCTGGTGCACAAGGTTCAATAAGGTTCCACGCTTCAACTTGAAGTGTGCGGATTGGCATCATGATCTATCGAATGGATCTCGGAAAACGTTTGGTCACCTTGGTGAAAATCTACTTTCTAAACTGCCCGGATGGAAAAATATAGATCAAGACGAAGGCGGATTTAAAAGCAAGGTTTGGGATCCTGAAAACTATTATGACATTCGTCACCCCGGGAGCCTGAGAATATGTTTGAAGCTACTCAGAAGCTTCACATGCCTAGTTTGGGACCCCGGAGGCTATTGGCATTCCAAGCATTGGTGGAGATTTCTGGACGAATTTAAGCGCAAGCCGCCATAACAGGAAGCTCATCCAATGTCCAACTTAAGGACTTTAACTAAAAGTGCTAGGTGGGAGACAACCCACCATGGTATGGTCGTTTCTTTTTCAGTTTTATTTCGTGTTATTTATTTTTATTTTTATTTCCTTTTTCAATTGAACTTGAATATTATTCATTCGCATTGCATACTGCATACTTGCATACCTGCATAAATAAAAAAAAGGGGTGCGCGACGCGATCGCATCACCCATGTGATTGCGTCACTTGTGAAAAATACTACCCACGTGTCCGCGTCATTCACGCGGCCGCGTGATCTGGAGATCGGCGTAAATCCCTAACGTCCAGAGAGTTAGGCTGGAATCGTGCGGCCATTGTGCGTTTCGCACAAAACGACCCACACGGTCGCGTCACATGCACAACACCAATCCCACGCGACAGCGTGAGCGACGCGATCGCGTCGCATGGATTGCACCACCACCCCAGAGGAGACAGAGAGTTGCGCTGAAACGACGCTGGAATTGTGCGTTTAGCACAATTTCCAGCGACGCGGTCGCATGCCTCACGCGACCGCGTCATTCATAATTTACTCATTCCATGCGATCGCATCACTCACGCGATCGCGTCGACCCCCATTTCACCCCGGCCACGCGACCGCATGCCCCACGCGATCGCGTGGATTCAAATTTAATAACCCCCAACCACGCGAAACCCTACCCATTCGCGCCCCCCAGCCCCCTCTCCTTCCTCTCTTCTCTCCACAACCACCACCCACAACTTCCAGCCACCACCACCGTCCACCGCAACCCCCGAAGACCACCCAGAAGCTGCCGCCACGCCTTCCCCCTTCCTCCTTCCCCCTCCTTCTTCTTCTTCCTTCCTCTTCTCCCTCACCGCGCCACCGTCACCCCCTCACCGCGCCGCCGTCACAACCGCACCACCCACCACCACCCACACCCCCTTCCTTCCCTTTTCCTTACCCACATTACCCTACCCCAAACCTCCCCTGCTTCCACAAGCCCTCACCGCCGCCGTAGCACCCTCAACCGCCGCATCAGCCGCCACAGCCACCACCCCCAGCCACCTCTCTGCCCCACTTTCATTCCTACGCCTTCCAGGTTCCGCTGAACGCCACCTTTCTTTCCTTTTATCGTTAATTTCCTATTTTTCTATTTATGTTCATCATTAGGCTAGTTAGATATGCATGTTGTAGTGGATTCTAGGTTGTTAGGTAGCTTAGGATGTGGTTAGTGGATTTAGGCCTGATTAATTGCGCTGTTCTTGCTACCTGTTTTATTCAATTCACAATTCCGCTGCTGCTGTGATGTTGTTATTGTTCATATGCTGTAATTTCTTGTTTCATGCTGCTCTTTACACTGCTTTTCCATGTTCATATTCCTTATATGTAATTGCAGCTATATTTTTAACTCATATGAACTCTTATGACTGCTGTTTATTTTCTGGGACAATCCAATTTTAGCCAGAATGCTGCCCAAATTTCTGTAAACTGTTTTGATTTTTATTCATGTTTTGGTTTTGGCATTTTAAACTCTGCTTTCCTCTGTTTTTACCAAACCAATTCATGAATGCCAGAGCAAGCTTTCTTATTCTTTTTGATTTCTTGGTTCTTAATCTGCATTTTTTATGTTTAGATTCCAATTCTTGCTATTTCTATATCTATCTGAATCATCATCAACCTAATTTTCTTGTTTTGATATGAGTTACCTATAGCTTCTAATTGTGAATGCTTGTTACTTGGATTATGATCATTATGCCACTTACTTTAACCCACTTTGTACTAACTCACTAATTTTAACTTCCTAAACTCTTTTTCAATTCTAACCAAACCTAACCTTTCAAAACATCTCTTCTGGTTTTTCACTTTCTTTTAACATTCTAACCAAGGCATGATGGTACTTTTTCTAATTAACTTGAATGGAAGTACATTTTGGATTGTGACATTTTTCTTCTCAGTATTCTAACTCTTATACATTCCTTAATGCAAATTTACTTAACTCAATTTCCTCTTCTATTGCTCCTTTGCCACTTTGTGTTTCTTTTGATTATTTGCCTATTTGTTTTCTTGTTTTTTTATATCCTGGTTTTCTGTTTTTCAGGATGTCAGACACCCAGAGAAAAGAAAAAGAAAAAGCAACAACTGGCAAACGAAAAAGAGAAGAAGCCTCCATGTCCATACTGGACCTCATGCATGATGACTCCTGGCAGGAGAAACACTTTACCCCGCAGGAGAAGGCTGACCAACTACTCCCTGCTACTGATCCCATTAAATTTGCAAACTGATACTACGAGCTGAAGTATCCGGTGTTTGCAAACTCCAGAAACCTGTACCTGGAAAGGACGCTGAAGATCCCAGAAGAACTCCAGCAATACACCTATGATCAGATCAAACAAAGAGGCTGGTTCTTCCTGGAGAGAAACCTGACTGAGGTTAATGCATCTTGGGTAAGGGAATTCTACTACAATTACTTCAAAACTTCCCTAGATGCAGTGAATCTAAGAGGAAAGCAGATTCTGGTTACTGAAGAGGCTATAGAAAATGTTCTGAAGCTTCTGCCTAAATCCAATCAGCCAGATGGATATCAAAAGGCTGAGGAGGACATGCGCTTTATGAAATTTGACTGGGATGCCGTCAAGGCCAGGATAGCCCTTGACCTGACTGTCCCATGGGTCATGGGTCAGAACACCACCATGCCTAAGGGAATCAAGCGGGCATACTTGAACGATGAGGCTCGGCTATGGCATCAGATCCTAAGCAACTTTATTATGCCGAGTACTCACGAGACGGAGCTACCTGCCGCTATGATCACCCTCCTATGGTGTGTGATGGAGGGTAAGGACCTGTACCTGCCACGCTTCATTCGGTACTACATGGCCAGAGTCCACGTCCGAGGCACTCTCCCCTTCCGATATCTGATTACACAGCTTGGCCGTCGAGCTGACGTGCCCCGGGAGGATGCTGATGAGAAGCCACCTGCTGCAGAATGCAAGACAATTATCCCTCACAGCAGGAATTTTCTGGCTTTGGGCTACAGACCTCCATTCCTCACTCCTACTGATGAGATAGCCACACCATCTGCCGACCCCTCTTCCTCCACAGCTACCCCTGCTACCACCACTGCACCTCCACCTGCCTCAGAGCCCGTCTATCATCTAGTGCACCGCCTGTTTCGACAGCTAGACCAGATGGAGCGCCGCAACCGGCGCCGATATGAGAGAGCTGAGCGTCGCAGCAAGCGATGCTATGAGCACCTGAAGCTGATGATACGATCTGGAGATATCTCCTCCGAGCCTGACACACCATCAGAGCCATCTGAGGAGGAGGCGGATGCTCACGAGGTAGATACCCACCCCCAGAGAGCGGCTGAGCAGGCAGGCACAGAGCAGGCTGCATCACAGCAGGAGGCCCCGCATCAGATTCAGGTTTCCGACCCTGAGATCCCTATTCAGTCAGCACCTCCTCTGCAGCAGGCAGACCCTCAGACCACCACCACAGAGACTCCAGCTACCCACCCTTCCAGTGATGACACCCCTTCACACCCTGCTTGAGTGAGCATCAGGGACGATGCTTCATTTTAAGTGTGGGGAGGTCGCCATCTCTGGCGTTTTTTTTTTGGTGAACCACTACAGACTCTTTCATTTTATTTTGCTATTTTTCTGTATTTTTCTCTTTTATTTTTATTTTTATTTTTTCAGCACTTATACATTGTTATTTTCATGTGCTTTCACTCTACTTCTGCATTTTGCACCTTAGTTCATATTTTAGCTATTTAGTTTAGTTGCAATTCTAACTTATTAGTTATAGAAATTGTGGATTGATTAGTATAGTTTACCCTTTTTTTAGCAAGAGATAACTTAGTTTAATTTGAAAATATAAAAAGGAAGTAAACTAGAGACTTGAACATAATAGAAACAACCCACACCTTGTATATATAGCATTCCATGTTAGTTAGTTAACAACATTTCATCAAGGAGAAACACAAACTTTAAAGCCACTCAAAATAAATTTTACATTGAGAATAATGGGAACTCTTGATTTTTACTTGCATGACATATATAACTGATATATGATTTCTGAGTTAGAGAACATACAGCCTGTGATTTTTGAGCTTAATTGTATGGTTACATTCAAACCATAATTTTTATTCCTGTGTGTTCCACCCTTCTTATTTATTCTGGTGTTCTTTACTTTGTTTTAATCTATATGTCCGATTATAGAATAGAAATACATACCAAGAGAGTGATTGAGGCCATTGTTTGATTTTGGCTCACTTATCCCAAATTAGCCTACCTTTTACATCACCCTTGTCAGCCCCCTTGAGCTTTTAAACCCCCTCTTATTCTATAAACCACAATACTAGCCTTAAGCAGAAAAACAAAATAAAAATCCCAAGTTGAATCCTTGGTTAGTTTAAGATAGAAATTGTGTAATTGTTTAAGTGTGGAAAACCTATTGGGAACATGGATGATAAAAACAAAGGGTAGAAAGTTGAAAAGAATAAAATAATTTAAAATAAAAATTTTTTGGGAAGCCTGCTCATGTGAAATCAAAATAATTGAATTACCATGTGCATAAAATATATATATATATATATATATATATATATATATATATTTATTTATTTATTTATTTATTTATTTATTTTTCAGTATTTGTATAAAGGGGATACAAAAGAATTCCCCAAATGCAAAATAAAGCAATGCACATGGGACAAAATTAAAACTAATGCATGAGCATCTAACATCAAAAGTGGGAAAATATGGGTAAAATAGGTAAAGAAGCTTTACTTTACAAAGTATGTATGTTAGGTGAGATCTTAGACTAATCAAGGATTCGCTTAATTAGCTCACTTAGCCTTATACATATACCCTTACCTTTACCTTGGCCCTCATTACAACCTTAATTAAAGACCTCATGACTTTTGTATGCCTATATTCTATAATTGTTGATTGGTTAGATGAAGAACAAGGTTATAGAAAGTAAGGATAAAAAGAAGAATAGAGTGATTAACCCAATAAACACTGAGTGACCAGAGAGTAAACACAAAATCCAGTGAGGGTTCAATAGCTCATTAACATATATCTCTGCTTGAATTATTAATTGTCTTACAAGTTTATAAAATATTTTTTCCCATCTCAATTGTAAAAGTGCTTCATCATTATCTGAGGTCTGGCTATATATATGATTCCTTGAGAAATGTGAATAAATTCAACTACATGTGAGCTTTATATACAAGTGAATAAAAATAATTAGAATTGCATGATGCATTTAGGTAGTTGTATTTAGAATAGATTGTATTGCATGAGATTCCACCACTTCAACCTTACCTTACTCTTTATCATGGATTTAGCATGAGGCATGCTATTGTTCAAGTGTGGGGAGGTTGATAAACCCATATTTTATGATATATTCTGTGCCTAATTTAAGTGATTTATTTAATCCTTCACTCACTTATTCATATTAATTGCAGGGTTTTACTTTCCCTTCCTTATTATGTGATGTATGTGAAAAACATGTTTCCTATGCTTAAAAATAATTATTTTTGATTACCCTTTATTTCCATTCGATGCCGTGATTCGTGTGTTGAGTAGTTTCAGATCTTCTATGGCAGGAATGACTTAAAGGATGAAAAGGAAACATACAAAAATGGAAGAAAAGTACAAAACGGAGTTTTTGAAGAAACAGGCAGCGATGCGATCACATGGACGATGCGGCCGCATGCCAGCGCGAATTAACAGCGACGCGACCGCGTGCTTGACGCGATCGCGCGATAAGGAAAACTCCAATTGACGCGACCGCGTGACCCACGCGGCCGCGTGACAGAGGTTACGCACCAAAAATTACAGAAAACACTCCCAGCGATTTCTGAAGCCCTTTTTGGCCCAAATCCAAGTCCAGAAGGCACAGATAAGAGGTTATGAAGTGGGGGAATGCATCCATTCAGAGGGAGTCTCCAATTAGTTACTTTTCATGATTTAGATTTAGTTTTGAGGGAGGTTCTCTCCTCTCTCTTTAGGATTAGGATTTAGATTTAGGATTTTATTCGCTTTCAGGATTATCTTTTTATCAGGTTCAACATTCCTTTTTATTTATCTTTTCAATTTAATTTATGAATTCTTCTATGTTACAGATTACTCTTTTGAATTAATGTTAATTGAGGTATTTCAGTTTATTATTGCTCTCCTTTATTTATATTACTGTTGCTTCCAATATGAAGACATTTTTATTCCGGTAGATTTACTTTTTCCCTTTTTGGTCTTGGTTAAGAAATCAGTAACTCAGGAGTTATCAAACTCAAACATGATTGATAATTGTTATCTTTGCTAATTGAATTGAACTTCAATAATCCCAATCTTTCCTTAGGGATTAACTAGGATTTGAGGATCTAACTAATTAGTCACTTGACTTTTCTTTACTTTAAGTAAAGACTAACTGAGTGGAATTAAGATTCAATCTTCATCATCATTGATAAGGATAACTAGGATAGGACTTCTAATTTCTCATACCTTGCCAAAAGTTTATTCTATAGTTATTTATTTACTTTACAGTCTTTTACTTATTTCAATTGCAATTTAAATTACTTGCTCCTCATCTTCAAAACCCCGATTTACAATCTCCATAACCGATAATAAGAACATACTTTCCTGTAGTTCCTTGAGAAGATGACTGATGAACGGATAATTTATACGCTTTTTGGCATTGTTTTGAGTATGTTTTTAGTATATTTTAATTAGTTTTTATTATATTTTTATTAGTTTTTATTTAAAAATCACATTTCTGGACTTTACTATTAGTTTGTATATTTTTCTGTGATTTCAGGTATTTTCTGGCTGAAATTGAGGGACCTGAGCAAAAATCTGATTCAGAGGCTGAAAAAGAACTGCAGATGCTGTTGGATTCTGACCTCCCTGCACTCAAAGTGTATTTTCTGGAGCTACAGAAGCCCAATTGGTGCGCTCTCAATTGTGTTGAAAAGTAGACATCCTGGGCTTTTCAGCAATATATAATAGTTTATACTTTGTCCAAGATTTGATGGCGCAAATTGGCGTTCCAAGACAGCTCAAGAATTTTGGCGTTTAACTCCAAAACTGGCACAAAAGCTGGAGTTAAATGCCCAAACTGGCACAAAAGCTGGCGTTTAACTCCAAGAAAAGTCTCTACACATGGAAGCTTCAATGCTCGGCCCAAGCACACACCAAGTAGGCCCGGAAGAAGACTTATGCATTAATTACCTATTTCTGTAACCCTAGGCTACTAGTTCTCTATAAATAGGACCTTTTGCTATTGTATTTTTTATCTTGGGACGTTTAGTCCTTAGACCTTTGAGGCTGGACATTCAGCCATGCTTACACTATTTGTTCTTATGTATTATCAACGGTGGGGTTTCTACACACCATAGATTAAGGTGTGGAGCTCTGCTGTTCTTCATGAATTAATACAAAGTACTATTGTTTTTCTATTCAACTCAAGTTTATTTCTTCTCCAAGATATTCATTCATTCTTCAACAACTTAATGAATGTGATGATCCGTGACACTCATCATCATTCTCACCTATGAACATGTGCCTGACAACCACCTCTGTTCTACTAGCAATGGCTTGAATGCGTATCTCTTGGGTTTCTAATCTAAGATTGGAACCTTCGTGGTATAGGCTAGAATTATTGGCGGCCATTCCTGAGATCTGGAAAGTCTAAACCTTGTCTGTGGTATTCCGAGTAGGATCTGGGAAGGGATGACTGTGACGAGCTTCAAACTCGCGATTGTGGGGCGTGTGACAGACGCAAAAGGATCAATGGATCCTATTCCGACATGATCGAGAACCGACAGCTGATTAGCCGATGTTGTGACAGAGCATCAGGACCATTTTCACTGAGAGGACGGGATGTAGCCATTGACAACGGTGATGCCCAACATAAAGCTTGCCATGGAAAGGAGTATGAATGATTGGAAGAAGGCAATAGGAAAGCAGAGGTTCAAGGGGAACAAAGCATCTTCATACGCTTATCTGAAATCCACCAATGATTTACATAAGTATCTCTATCTTTACTTTATGTTTATTTTCATCACCTTAAACTCCATAACCATTTGAATCTGCCTGACTGAGATTTACAAGATGACCATAGCTTGCTTCAAGCCGACAATCTCCGTGGGATCAACCCTTACTCACGTAAGGTTTATTACTTGGACGACCCAGTGCACTTGCTGGTTAATTGTGCGGAATTGTGACAAAGTGTGATTCACGTTTAAGAGCGCCAAGTCCTTTGGCACCATTGTTGATGATCACAATTTCGTGCACCAACGACCCGAGGTTTAAATACTTCGGTTATCAATTTATTTAGGGGTTTGTTACTTGTGACAACCAAAACGTTTTTACGAAGGGATTTCTGTTGGTTTAGAAACTATACCTACAACGTGACTGTTTTTATAAAATTTTTTACTGGCAAAAATTCTAACGTCAGAGGACCAAGCGATTGACTTGGAAAAATTTCTAACAATGGAAGAAATTAAGAAAGTGGTGTGGAGTTATGGATCAACTAAGGCTCCTAGACCGGATGGTTTTAATATGTTCTTCATCAAGAGGACTTGGGATATCATTGGTGGAGAATTCAGTGAGACCGTGATGGAATTCTTCAGAACGGGTTATCTACCAACAAGTCTCAACATGACATGGGTGGTGTTGGCTTCAAAGGTTGACGTTCCAATAGAGATAAAAGACTTCAGGCCATTAAGCATGATTGAAAGTGTATATAAAGTCATCTAAAAAATTATGGTAGATAGAATAAAGAAGGTAATGAAAAATTTAGTAGGAGAAGTACAAGCAGCTTTCATTCAAGACAGATAAATCCTAAATGGCGCTCTCATTGCGTGTGAAACGGTGGCATGGTTGAAAAATAAAAAGAAAGAAGGGATTATCTTAAAGCTAGATTTTCAGAAAGCTTATGATACGGTCAGATAGAGCTTTGAAAACCATGACTTAGATTGGATGAAGTTTGGATTTAAGTGGAGAGAGTGGATAGAAGGACTTCTAAAAATATCAATGATGTCATTCCTAATAAATGGCAGCCCAACTGAACCATTCCAAATGAAACGTGGGTTGCGCCAAGAGGACCCTATTTCATCCTTGCTCTTAATTCTGATAGCCGAAACTTTAAACAAAATGTTGGGGATGGCGATGGGAAAAGGCCTAACATGGGGTATAGAGGTGGGAGGAGACAAAATTCTCCTATCACACCTACAGTTTGCAGATGACACAGTTTTTTTCTGTCTGGAAAAAAAAAAAGCTTATAAAGAATAACAGAAGAATACTAGATTGCTTTGGATTAATGTCTGGTCTGGTTATAAATTACAAGAAATCAGTTCTAATTCCAATAAATGTGGTAGAGTCAGAAGCGAAGAAACTAGCAGATGAAATAAGATGCCCAGTTGGTAAGCTCCTGATGTCATATTTGGGTATTCCTTTAGGGGCAAACCCAAGAAGAGTGTCAACTTGAAAACCGGTGATAGAAAAAAATTGAGAAGAAGCTAGCCAAGTGGAAGGTGGGACTGTTGTCAAGAGTAGGGAGATTAGTCATGATCAAAATAGTGATAAATAATCCGCCTTTATACTATCTGAGTTTGTTCAAAATGCCTAAAGTAGTGGAAAAAAAGATCATATCACTACAATCAATTTTTTTTGTGCGGAGAGAGGGACAGAAAAATGCCACGCTCCTCTTTAAATGATGGTAGAGATTCTCTGCAGAAGGCAAGCCTCTTTGGAAGCGAAGTGTGACCACTTGTAATGGCAGTAACTTAGAAAAAATATTGATGAAAAATAAAGAACCCAAATCAAATGGCCCCTGGAGCGACATAATGAAAAGTGTCAAACAATGTAACTGGTTAAAAGATTTTGCATGGACAGCAATTAAAATGTAGAGTAATACCCCAAATAGGTCCCCAAAGATTTGGCGGTTCGACAGATTTGTCCCTCATAAAAATTAACTAGGTCCCGGATCCTCAAAATTTCTAGATATATGCCATATAGGTCTCCAATCCAGCTTGAAACGGTTAACATGATACTCTATCTCCTACGTGGAGGTTGTAGGTGTGACGTGTTAGGTAAAGTGATAAACTCCAATTTTGTGGTTTATCTTGTGCTTAATTTGGGGGATTTTATCAACTTATCTCACATTTATTCAATGAAATAGCATGGTTTTGTAATTCTCCCTTAATTTCTACTTAAGTGTAAAAACATACTTTTTAGGCCCTTAAATTGGTGATTTTAATTCACCTTAATTCCATTCGATGCCTTGATATGTTTGTTGAGTGATCTCAGGTTCATAAGGCAAGTATTGGATGGAAGAAGTGAGGAGAAAAGCATGCAAGGTGGAGAATTCATGAAAAATGAGCATTTGGAGAATTAAGGGCCACGCGCACGCGTCATCCACGCGTACGCGTGAGAAGGACATTCGCAAAGCCACGCGTACGCGTCAGCCATGCATACGTGTGAGGAGGAATTCTTGCCAGCGACGCGTACGTGTCACCCATGGGCACGCGTGATGTCAGGCACGTTATCCACTTAAAGTGAATTCGCTGGGGGCAATTTCAGAGCTTCTCAGGCCCAAATCCAACTCGTTTCTGAGGCTATTTCATGCAAACTTCAAGCTTGGACAAAGGGGGGACAATTAGTTTTAGGTTAGCATCATGTAGGTTAGTTTCTAGAGAGAGAAGCTCCCTCTTCTCTGTAGAATTAGGGTTCTTAGGTTACTTTTCATCTTAGATCTAGGTTTATTTTCTTGTTCTCATCTTATTTCTTTTATATTTTCATGCTCTAGTAGTTTAATTCTCTTAGTCTGTAGTGTTAATTTCCCTTTTCATGCCTCCTTTCATGTTGATGTTCTCTTGTTGGATTTGGATCTCATTTAATGCATTTTTATGTTTTATGTTCTTTGATGTTTAATTGAGTTGTTGTTATTGTTTCCTTGCAATTGGTAGTTGTAGAATTTATCTCTTCTTGCACTTTTATTATGCTTTCCTTTTACACCCACCAAGTGTTTGACAAAATGCTTGGTTGGATGTTAGAGTAGATTTTTGAGCATTCTTGGCGTGGAAAGAGAAATTAGGCAATCTTGAGTCATGAACACCCAACTTAAGTTGGCGATCTAGAGTTGTTAGTCTTATTTGACGTTCTCTCGTGGAAGTTAATATTGTACCTTCTTCTTGGTTTGAGTTGACTAAATAGGACAAGCTCTTGATAATTATTGTGATATGATTAACTAGTCTTATTTGACGTTCTCTCGTGTGAAGTTAATATTGTACCTTCTTCTTGGTTTGAGTTGACTAAATAAGATGAATTCTTGTTAATCATTATATGACTAGGATAGAAAGCCTATATTCTCAATCCTTGCCATGAATATCTCTCTTTATTACTTGCTTTCTTTAGTTGTTACCTTTATTTTCTTGCCATTTATTTTCTTGTCCCTTTTACAAATCAAACCCCCCTTGTTTCCTTCACAGCCAACAATTGACCACTTCATTGCAATTCCTTGTGAGACGACC
This sequence comes from Arachis hypogaea, assembly GCF_003086295.3. Lineage (NCBI taxonomy): Eukaryota > Viridiplantae > Streptophyta > Magnoliopsida > Fabales > Fabaceae > Arachis > Arachis hypogaea. The sequence continues at coordinate 43,682,752 of NC_092055.1, forward strand.
CGAGGTTTAAATACTTCGGTTAATTCTTATTGGGGTTGTACTTGTGACAACCAATCTAATTTAAATTTGATGTGAGGATCGATTATCGGTTTGTGCTATGTTCACAACGAAATTATTTTGTTCGAAATTCCGAACCGATACAAATCCTCACTATCAAATTTATGGCGCCGTTTCCGGGAAATTGCAATGGTGTTATATTATTGGCTATTGTATATATGTTGATATTGTGAATATGCTTCTTTGTTAGTTTTTGCTTGTTTTAGGAGTTAGTTCTTTTTTATTAGTTCTTGTTAGCTTTTGTTTTTGTTTTCTCTTGTCACCATGAATTCTCATCACTTTGGCTATGAGTTTGGTTACAATTATGTTGTAGGGAATGAAAACTTCAATGAGGAACCACATTGTGGGAATGGATATCAAATTAGGGAGGAGCGACATGTTTATGGTCAACCTTCATGGCAACAACCTCCTCAAATCTCTCATGGTTATAATCCACCCCACAATGTACCCAATTATGAACCAAACCCTCAATATTGTTGTCCACCATACTCACAAGCCTCATACCACCATTTACCTCCATATGATCCTAACCCATATCCAGCATACCAACCACCATATGAACCATATCTAGAACTACCACATCCCCAATACAAATACTCCCATGAACCACAAATTCTATACACACCACCTCAAGACTTTCACCAATATGAACTACCTTCCAACTATAATACCTTTCCCTCAAACAATGAACCCTTTCTTGCACCATGATGCCAGGGCATCATGGCTTGCTTTTCTATACTTTTTCACCTTTAATTTTTACTATTCATGCTTAATTATTGAGTATTTTTGTGCTTAAATCATAGATTACTTTCATCTCTTTGAGTTGATCTATTTTGTAGAATTTGGTGGAAAAAGGAAGTAAAAAGCACAAAACAAGCATGAAAAAAGAAAGGAGCTTAAAAGAGAAGTAGAGAAGGGCCAAGGAAGAAGTAGAAAAAGCAACGTTGGTGGCCAAAGTTGGCTCACCAACATTGCCTCAAACGTGCCAAGAAAGAGGTGCAACATTGGAGCCAAAGTTGGTGGTCCAACATTGCTGGCAACGTTGAAGTACAAAGTTGGAGAACGTTGGTGATGATCAAACGTTGATGAAGAAGAGGAGAGGCCAAAGTTGGAGCCAAAGCTAGCCTCGAACGTTACTTCCAACTTTCCATGCTCAAGAGGGCAACGTTGGAGCCAAAGTTGGCCTCCAACGTTGCCTCCAACTTTGCTCCTGACAGCCTGACTGTGCCTTCTTCAAATAATAATAACTTGAGCTACAGAGCTCTAAATGAGGTGATTTCAAAGGCGTTGGAAAGTAGGAATCTAGAGATTTCCAATAATATATGGCACTACATGGTGGACACTATAATTAAGGGAGAAAACTACCCCAAAAGTGCAAAGATGAACATAGTATCAACCTATAGTAAGGCCAGCTGACCTCTTCACTTTCCATGGCGTATAACTCGAGATGTAGAGCTCCAAATGATGCGCTTCTAACGATATTGGAAAGTAGAAATTTAGGGCTTTCCAACAATATATAATAGTATGGGGTGGACAATAAGTTTGAGCTTCAGAATCAGATGTTGTTACCAACGCTGGTGCACCAATGCTGGGTCAACCGTTGGGTCTAACTTTGGGTACAACTTTGGGTCAAACGTTGGATCAAACATTGAAGCGAGCCTGAGAGTATTTCTCAACGCCTGTGACACCAAAAATGACCCCAATAAATGCCAATACACCCCTGAAGCATGCGTTCACCTCTCAAGCAAGCAGAGCTCAATAACCTCACTCAATCAAAGGCACAAGAAGCACCTAGAATAGGAATTTTTATTTAATTGTAATTTGCTTTTAATTTCATTTGATTTTGTAATTTAGGAGAGCCTATATAAAGGCCTTAGTTTCTACATTCAAAAGGGGGGGGGGGATCAAGTACTGTACTGGGAGACATTGAGCCAAGGAGGGAGTCTTCGGACTCCTCTTCCCCACCATTCTCTTCTCCTCTTTCACTTTCTTACTTGTAAATATTTTAGTTATGAATCACTAACTCTTTCCATTGGGAAAGAAAGCTTTATTGTTATTTGATGGATTAAATTGTTTTACTTCTTCTTCCTCCTTTCATTCTCTTTGATTTATTAGAAAGATTTCATTCTTCATTTAAGCATTCAATTGTCTTGGAAGAGAAATTGAATGTACTTGGGTTTTGTGATAGGCTTGGAAGAGAAATCACAGAACCGTGCTTGAAATCTTTCTCACATTGGATTAGGTTGGGGGTTGGATGGATATAATGACATGTAATCCTACCAATACTTTGATCTAAGAAGGTGGTGGTATAATCAGTGACCAAACTTCATCTCTTCCCATGAGAAATTTGATCAAGGAATTGGGCAATTGTTCAAGCTTAGAGAGATTGAATTGCCAAGGAAGTGGGATTCAATCACCTAAGATTGTTAAGAGATCAATGAGTTGCATGGATTGAGGAAGAGATGAAAGTAATTGATCTGGAGAATTCAATATCTCTCTATCCCAATGCTCTTCTTTTCTTTTACTTTTAGTTATTTACTTTCTTGTACTTTTCTTTCTTGCATTTACTTTCCCGTACTTTACTTTTCTTGCTCTTTTATTTTCCAGCACTTTACTTCTCTTGCCATTTACTTTTTTTCACTTTATTGCTCTCCTTTACTTTTATGTCATTTACATTTCCTTGTTGCTCATCATCCAATTGTTCTTGTCTAACTAGGCTAATTAATTAACCGTTGCTTGCTTAATCCGTTAATCTCTGTGGGATTCGACCTCACTCTATTGTGAGTTATTACTTGACGACAATTCGGTATACTTGCCGAAGAGAAATTTGTAGCGATACAAGTTTCCGTGCATCACACCACTGCCCCTAATAGACGAAGGTCTTGATAAACCACTATTTTATGATTTATCTTGTGCTCAATTGAGTGGTTTTTATCAAGTCTTTGCACACCTATTCATATAAATTGCATAATTTTACAAATCCTTCCTAATTCTGTTCTATGATTGAAAACTTGCTTTCCAAACCTTTAAATTGTGTATTTTTAACTCCTCTGTATACCATTCGATGCCGTGATCTATGTGTTAAGCGTTTTCAGGCTTTATAGGGCAGGAATGGCTTAGAGGAGAGAAAGGAAGCTTGCAAAAATGGAAGGAACACAAGAAACTAAGGAGACAACCAGCGAGGAGCGACGCACACGCATGGCTCATGCGTGCGCATGATTTGGAGATTTTCATGGCGACGCGCGCGCGCACCTGACACGTACGCGTGAGAAGCGAGATCGCACGGCGACGCGTGTGCGTACCTGACGCGTATGCGTGACATGCGAAGATGACCATCGACGCGTACGCGTGACTGACGCGTACGCGTGACATGCGCCACGTGCAGAAAATGCTAAAACCGCTGGGGACAACTTTGGGCTGAGTTTAGACCCAGTTTTTGGCCCAAAAACACAGATTAGAGCCAGGGGACAAGCAGAGACTCAACACACATTGACACATTCTCATTCGCATAGTTTTTAGTTTTAGATTAGAATCTTAGAGAGAGAAATCACTACTTCCTCTAGGTTTTCTTCACATACACAGTTTTAGAGTTTTATGCTTTTGATTTTGAATATTGAGAAGAGTTACTTCCTCCATTGAAGTTTCCATTATTCTAGTTTGTTTTCTTATTCCTTTACTCTTTTGATTACCTATTAACCCTGTTCAGATACGTATGTTTAGGATTTTGGGATTTATTAATGCAAAGAATTATTTTTATCTTTAATTAATTTTCAGTTATTATTTTAATTAATTTATCATGTCTTCTTTTTATTCCCTTTATATGTTTGTGAAGGTTGTATTCATGTCAATGGAGTAGACTTCCAACTTGACTTGGGAGTTGATTAAAAGGAGACCCTTGAGTTGGAATACTCAAGTGTCAATTGGGAATTAGAAGTTGTTGGCTGGCTCTCTAGTCTCTAACTCCAATCCTTCTTTAGGAGAGGATCAGGACTTGGGATTCAGAGCTGGTTAGTTAGTTACTTGACTTTCCTTTATTCAGTAAAGGATAACTAAGTAGAAACAACAATCTATTATCATTACATTTGGAAAAATTCAACAAGGATAGAAATTCCAATTAATCTTCTCCCAGTCAAGGCTTTTTATTTCGATTATATAAATTCTCTTGTTAATTTCCATTGCCTTAATTTATAATTATTTATTTTCCTGTTCTCCAACTCTTAAAATTTCTCAGAAAATTCCTGACTAATAAAATAGAACCCTTTTGTCAACTCGTTGGGAGATGACCTGAGATTTCTACTCCCAGTATTTTTATTCTTAATTTGTGACAACTCTTTTTAAATTGGTAAGCGGAATTTTTGTCGGCTAAGAACTGTACTTGCAATGCTGTTTTCTCTATAAATTCTTAATCAGTGTATTTCCGCCCATTCAATTTTTGGCGCCGTTGCCGGGGAGTTGCAATTGCGTGCTAAATTATTAGTTGGTGTAAATATTTCTAATTTTACATATTTGTATATTTTATTTTATTTTATTACCATGAGTTGTATGTTTCTTTCATTGAATGACGCATTCATTGCCTGATCCAAGCTTAGCCGCGTTTGATCCTGAAATTGAAAGAACTATTTCACGTATTAGGTGAGCTCGGTATCGGTTAGCCTCTAAGGGCGAATCTGAAACGCCATTTGAGGAAAAAACAAGCTCCTCTTCTACTGATTCTGTTGATTTACGTGCAGGTAATATGGCAGAGCCCAAAAGGATTACTCTCCAGGAAGCAGGAGCTCCAGACTTTACACTGCAACCGTATCAAGTGCGTCACCCAAATCTGGCTGCAGATTTTGAACTGAAGACTGCGCTAATCAACTTACTGCCCAAGTTTCATAGCTTACCTGTTCAAGAGCCTATCAAGCACCTCAGGGATTTTCAGACAGCCTGCTCAACTACTAGGCATCATGGTGTAGACGAGACTACTATTTGGATGTATGCCTTCCCATTTTCTCTTGAGGGAAAGGCAAGGGAGTGATTCTATACTTAACCTGAAGAGGTCGTTACCAATTGGGATCTGCTCAGAAGGGAGTTTTTGAAAAAATACTTTCTAGCTGAAGTTACAGATAGACTGAGGAAAGAGATTTTCTGCATTATCCAAGGTGAGTCAGAGACCCTTTATGAATATTGGGAGTGCTTCAAGAATCTTCTAGATTCATGTCTCCACCACAAGATTGATCAGATGGTGTTGATCAGCTACTTCACACAAGGCATGAAGCCTCAGGATAAGACTACATTAGATGCTGCAAGTAATGGTTGTCTGAAGAAGTACAAGACGGCGACAGAAGCTTGGCAACTGATCACTGATCTAGCAGAGTCTACCCGGAATGCCAGGCATAGGAACAACCATCCCAAGGCTATTGCGGAGGTTTCCTCTAGCAGTGAGACTGCTGCCCTCACCCAGACTCTGGGAGAGATGACCAACATACTGAAGCAGCTACAGCTGAATCAACAATAATCTCAGCCTCCCCCACAACAACAGTGTCAACAGTTGGTTCTTCAGAGAGTGTGCAGAATATGTGCCTGTTATACTCATTACACTGATGAGTGTCCGCAGCTCCAACAAGAAGACAACACCTTGGCAGCTACTCATAATTTCTATGACCGCCCGAATCAAGGATACTATCAACAAGGCGGCAATTATAACCAAGGTGGGAACTACAACCAAGATTGGCAAGATAACTCCAACCAAGGCTGGAAAGATAATTCCAACCAAGGATGGAGGGATAACTACAACCGAGGAGGTAGAGATAATAGTGGGAATCAGAGGTGGAACAACAATAATAGATAGCAGAACCAAAACCAGCCTTACAGGGCACCTCACCAAAGGCAGTCCCAAGCGTCTCAGAACAACCAACAGCAAGCCCCTCAAATCACTTACCCTTCTTCCACAATGATGAGATGCTTCTCTCTATTGTACAAGGACAGAAAGACCTTCAGAATACACTTACCTCTAGCATCAATGGTCTTACCTCCACCCTACAAGCTCTCATCTCCCAGATGGAACCACCTTCCGCTCCCAACAATCAACCCTCCAACTCCAGTGCAATTCCTTCTCAACCTTTACCCAACCCCAAAGGTGGCATCAATGCCATCACTTTGAGGTTCGAAATCACACTGCAAGAGAGAAGTCATGAGGAGCCAAGCCCAAAGGAGGACATTCAAGCTGAAGATATTGTTAAGGTAGAGGATGCTGAAAAGGAGGATGAGGTACAAGACATGGTTGAGGAAGAAGCAGCTCAACCAGAGAATAGCGCACCAATAGGAGCTGAAGCTACAAGAGACGCCATCCCTATCCCCTTTCCGCACCTTGCTAGAAAGTTCAGAAAGCAGATGGAGCTCGACCCAAAGATGGTAGAGATCTTCAAAAAGGTTGAGGTAACCATTCTCCTTTTTGATGCTATTAGCCAGGTACTTAAATATGCAAAGTTTCTAAAGGATTTGTGCATGCATAAGAATAGAATACAGGATTTAGAAACTATTCCCTTAGGTAGCTCTATATCTGCTTTAATGGGTGCCATACCAGAAAAGTGTGGGGATCCGGGGCCATGCATGGTTACATGTACCGTTGGGGGTGTACAATTTTTTGACTGCATGTGTGATTTAGGCGCATGTGTTAGCATTAAGCCGTTATCTGTATATGATGCTTTGAGGCTCCCTCCCTTAAAAAGGTCGGCAGCACGTTTTGTTTTAGAAGATAAAAGCATAATCTCGGTGGTATGAATTGCTGAGGACGTGCTGGTGAGCATTGGTGCACGAAATTGCAATCTCACTTTTGTAACTCCGCACAACTAACCAGCAAGTGCACTAGGTCGTCCAAGTAATACCTTACGTGAGTAAGGGTCGATCCCACGGAGATTGTCGGCTTGAAGTAAGCTATGGTTATCTCGTAACTCTTAGTTAGGATATCAATAACTCTGAGATTTAATTGTAAAAAGTAAAAGAACATGAAATAAATACTTGTTTTGCAGTAATGGAGAATAGGTTGAGGCTTTGGAGATGCTTTGTCTTCTGAACCTCTGATTTCCTACTGTCTTCTTCTTCATGCATGCAAGGCTCCTTCCATGGCAAACTGTATGTTGGGTTTCACCGTTGTCAATGGCTACCTCCCGTCCTCTCAGTGAAAATGTTCAACGCGCTCTGTCACAGCACGGCTAATCATCTGTTGGTTCTCGATCATGTCGGAATAGAATCCAGTGATTCTTTTGCATCTGTCACTAACGCCCCACAATCACGAGTTTGAAGCTCGTCACAGTCATTCAATCCTTGAATCCTACTCAGAATACCACAGATAAGGTTTAGACCTTTCGGATTCTCAAGAATGGCTGCCAATGGATTCTAGCTTATACCACGAGGATTCTGATCAAAGAATTCAAGAGATACACAGTCAATCGAAGGTAGAATGGAGGTGGTTGTCAGGCACACGTTCATAGGTGAGAATGGTGATGAGTGTCACGGATCATCACATTCATCAGGTTGAAGAACAAGTGGTATCTTGGAATAGAACAAGCATGATTGAATGGGGAAAAACAGTAGTAATTGCATTAATCTATCAAGACACAGTAGAGCTCCTCACCCCCAACCATGAGGTTTAGAGACTCATGCCGTAGAAGATACAAAATAAAACGTGTAATGTGTCATGAGGTGAAAATATAATAGCAAAAGGTCCTATTTATAATGAACTAGTGACCTAGGGTTTACAGAAATGAGTAAATGACGTAAAAATCCACTTTCGGGGCCCACTTGGTGTGTGCTTGGGCTGAGCATTGAAGCATTTTCGAGTGGAGGCTTTTTCTGGAGTTAAACGCCAGCTTTTGTGCCAGTTTGGGCGTTTAACTCCAGCTTTGGTGCCAGTTCCGGCGTTTAACGCTGGGAATTCTAATGCTGACTTTGAACGCCGGTTTGGGCCATCAAATCTTGGGAAAAGTATAAACTATTATATATTTCTGGAAAGCCCTGGATGTCTACTTTTCAACTCAATTGAGAGCGCACCAATTGGGCTTCTGTAGCTCCAGAAAATCCACTTCGAGTGCAGGAAGGTCAGAATCCAACAGCATCTGCAGTCCTTTTCAGCCTCCGAATCAGATTTTTGCTCAGGTCCCTCAATTTCAGCCAGAAAATACCTGAAATCACAGAAAAACACACAAACTCATAGTAAAGTCCAGAAAAGTGAATTTTAAATAAAACTAATAAAAATATAATAAAAACTAACTAAAACATGCTAAAAACATACTAAAAACAATGCCAAAAAGCGTATAAATTATCCGCTCATCACAACACCAAACTTAAATCGTTGCTTGTCCCCAAGCAACTGAAAGTAAAATAGGATAAAAAGAAGAGAATATACAATGAATTCCAAAAACATCTATGAAGATCAGTATTAATTAGATGAGCGGGGCTTTTAGCTTTTTGCTTCTGAACAGTTTTGGCATCTCACTTTATCCTTTGAAGTTCAGAATGATTGGCATCTATAGGAACTCATAATCCAGATAGTGTTACTGACTCTCCTAGTTAATTATGTTGATTCTTGAACACAGCTAATTTATGAGTCTTGGCCGTGGCCCTAAGCACTTTGTTTTCCAGTATTACCACCGGATACATAAATGCCACAGACACATAACTGGGTGAACCTTTTTAGATTGTGACTCAGCTTTGCTAGAGTCCCCAATTAGAGGTGTCCAGGGTTCTTAAGCACACTCTTCTTTTTGCTTTGGACCTCGACTTTAACCGCTCAGTCTCAAGTTTTCACTTGACACCTTCACGCCACAAGCACAAGGTTAGGGACAGCTTGTTTTAGCCGCTTAGGCCAGGATTTTATTTCTGTGGGCCCTCCTATCCACTGATGCTCAAAGCCTTGGATCCTTTTTATCACCCTTGCCTTTTGGTTTAAAGGGGTATTGACTTTTTCTGCTTGCTTTTTCTCTTCTCTTTTTTTTTTCACATATATCTTTTTTTTTTGCAAGCTTTTCACTGCTTTTTCTTGCTTCCCGAATCAATTTTATGATTTTTCAGATCATCAGATAACATTTCTCTTTTTCCTTTCATTCTTTCAAGAGCCAACAATTTTAACATTCATAAACAATCAAATTCAAAAATATGCACTGTTCAAGCATTCATTCATAAAAACAATAGCATTGCCACCACATCAAGATAATTAAACTGTTTTAAAAATTGAAATTCATGCACTTCTTTTTCTTTTTCAATTAAAAATATTTTTCATTTAAGAAAGTTGATGGATTCATAGGACACTCATAGCTCTAAGGCATAGACACTAAGAGACTAATGATCATGTAATAAGACACAAACATAGATAAACATAAGCATAAAAATTCGAAAAACAGGAAAATAAAGAACAAGGAAATTAAAGAACGAGTCCACCTTAGTGATGGCGGTTTGTTCTTCCTCTTGAAGATCTTATGGAGTTCTTGAGCTCCTCAATGTCTCTTCCTTGCCTTTGTTGCTCCTCTCTCATGATTCTTTGGTCTTCTCTAATTTCATGGAGGAGGATGGAATGTTCTTGGTGCTCCACCCTTAGTTGTCCCATGTTGGAACTCAATTCTCCTAGGGAGGTGTTGATTTGCTCCCAATAGTTTTGTGGAGAAAAATGCATCCCTTGAGGCATCTCAGGGGTTTCATGATGATGATTTTCCTCATGCTCTTGTTGAGGTCCATGAGTGGGCTCTCTTGTTTGCTCCATCCTTTTCTTAGTGATGGGCTTGTCCTCTTCAATGAGGAGTCTTGGCCACAACTTCATAGAAGTGGTCTTGATGGACCTTTGAGATGAATCTCTCCATCTCTCATGACTCAAAGGTGGAAGCAATTGCCTTTCCATTCCTCTTTCTAGAGGTTTCTCCGGCCTTAGGTGCCATAAATGGTTATGGAAAAACAAAAAAAGCTGAGCTTTTCCACACCAAACTTAAAAGGTTTGCTCGTCCTCGAGCAAAAGAATAAAGAAAGGAGGAGAAAAAGAAGAGATGGATGAGATGGAGGTGTGTGAATTATTCGGCCAAGGGGGGGTTTTAGGTGGTTATGATGTGGAAAAGGAAGGAGTGATGGTTTGAATTTGAGTGGGCGGGTGTAGGTGGTTTGTATGATGGTTTTGGAGGAGTAATGGAGGTGATTGGTGGAGGTTATTTGGGGAAGAGTATTATGAAAAGGTGTGAAGAAGTGAGAGAGTGAGTTGAGGTTGGTGGGGATCCTGTGGGATCCACAGATCTTGAGGTGTCAAGGATTTCCCATCCCTGCACCAATTAGGCTTGCAAAATGCCCTTTGCTGCCAATCCTGGCGTTAAACGCCAGGTTGCTGCCCATTTCTGGCGTTTAACGCCAGCTTCTTGCCCTTTTCTGGCGTTAAACGCCAGTCTGGTGCCCATTTCTGGCATTAAACGCCCAGAATGGTGCCAGACTGGGCGTTTAACGCCCATTCTGCTGCCTTTACTGGCGTTTAAATGCCAGTAGGCTTCTCCTCCAGGGTGTGCTATTTTTCATTCTGTTTTTCAGTTTGTTTTTTCTTTTTCAATTGTTTTTGTGACTTCACATGATCATCAACCTACAGAAAACATAAAATAATAATGGAAAATAGAAATTAACATATATAAGTAAAATTGGGTTACCTCCTAACAAGCGCTTTTTTAATGTCAGTAGCTTGACAGTCGGCTCTCATGGAGCCTCACAGATACTCAGAGCATGATGATGGCCTCTTAACACCAAACTTAGAGTTTGGTTGTGGCCCTCCAACACCAAACTTAGAGTTTGAATGTGGGGGTTTTATTTGACTCTGTATTGAGAGAAGCCTTTCATGCTTCTTCCTTTTCCTGTCTGCAAACCATGGTGCTTCCTGAATGGCGAAGAGTTGCTCATCCGGAAAGGTTTCAGAGATCTCAGTAGGAGGGTGGGACACCCCTGCTACTGGTTCTATCCGGGACAGGTGATCAGCTACCTGGTTCTCTGTCCCTTTTTTGTCTCTTATTTCTATATCAAACTCTTGCAGAAGCAACACCCATCTTATGAGCCTGGGTTTTGAATCCTGCTTTGTGAGTAGGTATTTAAGAGCAGCATGGTCAGTATACACAATCACTTTTGAACCTACTAAATAGGGTCTAAACTTGTCAATGGCGTAAACCACTGCAAGTAACTCTTTTTCTGTGGTTGTGTAATTCTTCTGTACATCATTTAAAACATGGCTAGCATAGTAAATGACGTGCAGAAGCTTGTTATGCCTCTGTCCCAACACTGCACCAATGGCATGGTCACTGGCATCACACATTAGTTCGAATGGTAATGTCCAGTCAGGTGCAGAGATAACTGGTGCTGTGACCAGCTAGGCTTTCAGGGTCTCAAACGCCTGCAGACACTCTGTATCAAACACAAACGGCGTGTCAGCAGCTAGCAGGTTGCTTAGAGGTTTTGCAATTTTTGAAAAATTCTTTATGAACCTCCTATAGAATCCTGCATGTTTCAGAAAGCTTCTGATTGCCTTTACATTGGCAGGTGGTGGTAATTTTTCAATTACTTCCACTTTAGCTTGATCCACCTCTATTCCCTTGTTTGAAAATTTATGCCCAAGGACAATTCCTTCAGTCACCATGAAGTGACATTTTTCCCAGTTTAGAATTAGGTTGGTCTCTTGGCATCTTTTCAGAACAAGTGCTAAATGGTCAAGACAGGAGCTGAATGAGTCTCCAAATACTGAAAAGTCATCCATGAAGACTTCCAGAAATTTTTCCACCATATCAGAGAAAATAGAGAGCAAGCATCTCTGAAAGGTCGCAGGTGGATTGCACAGACCAAAAGGCATCCTTCTGTAGGAAAATACTCCAGAAGGACATGTGAATGCTGTTTTCTCTTGGTCCTGAGGATCCACTGCAATTTGGTTGTAACCTGAATAGCCATCCAAAAAGCAGTAATATTCATGACCTGCTAGTCTCTCTAGCATCTGGTCTATGAATGGTAAAGGAAAGTGATCCTTTCGGGTGGCTGTATTGAGCCTTCTGTAGTCAATACACATACGCCACCCTGTAACTGTTCTTGTAGGAACTAGTTCATTCTTTTCATTATGAACCACTGTCATGCCTCCCTTCTTGGGGACAACGTGGACAGGGCTCACCCAGGGACTATCAGAAATAGGATAAATAATCCCAGCCTCTAGTAACTTAGTGACCTCTTTCTGCACCACTTCCTTCATGGCTGGATTTAGCCGCCTCTGTGGTTGAACCACTGGCTTAGCATCATCCTCCAATAGGATCTTGTGCATGCATCTTGCTGGGCTAATGCCCTTAAGGTCACTTATGGACCACCCAAGAGCTGTCTTGTGTGTCCTTAGCACTTGAATTAGTGCTTTCTCTTCCTGTGGATTTAAAGCAGAGCTTATGATCACTGGAAAAGTGTCACCCTCTCCCAGAAATGCATATTTCAGGGATGGTGGTAGTGGTTTGAGCTCAGGTTTAGGAGGTTTCTCCTCTTCCTGAGGGATTTTCAGAGGTTCTTTTATTTCCTCTGATTCCTCCAGATCAGGCTGAACATCTTTAAAGATGTCCTCTAGCTCTGATTCAAGACTTTCAGTCATATTGACATCTTCCACCAGGGAGTCAATAATATCAACGCTCATGCAGTCATTTGACGTGTCTGGATGCTGCATAGCTTTGACAACATTTAACTTGAACTCATCCTCATTGACTCTCAGGGTCACTTCTCCTTTTTGGACATCAACGAGAGTTCGTCCAGTTGCTAGGAAAGGTCTTCCTAGAATCAGAGTTGCACTCTTGTGCTCCTCCATTTTCAGCACTACAAAGTCAGTGGGAAAGGCAAATGGCCCAACCTTGAGAATCATGTCCTCAATTATGCCTGATGGGTATTTAATGGAGCCATCAGCAAGTTGAAGACATATCCGGGTTGGTTTGACCTCTTCAGTCAAGCCAAGCTTTCTGATGGTGGATGTAGGTATTAGATTGATACTTGCTCCAAGGTCACATAGAGCTGTCTTAGTACAAGCACCCTCTATTGTGCATGGTATCATAAAGCTCCCTGGATCTTGAAGCTTCTCTGGTAAGCTTTTCAGAATGACTGCACTGCATTCTTCAGTGAGAAACACTTTTTCAGTTTCTCTCCAATCCTTCTTATGACTTAAGATCTCTTTCATGAACTTAGCATAAGAGGGTATTTGCTCAAGTGCCTCTGCAAATGGGATCTTTATCTCAAGAGTCCTGAGATAGTCTGCAAAGCGGGCAAATTGTTTATCCTGCTCTGCTTGGCAGAGTTTCTGAGGATAAGGCATCTTGGCTTTATATTCTTCAACCTTAGTTGCTGCAGGTTTATTCCCTACAGAGGTGGTTGGAGAAGCCTTCTTAGAGGGGTTACTATCAGCACTTGCAGGTGTCTGATCCCTCATTGGCGTTTGAACGCCAGGATTGGGTGCTGGATGGGCATTTAACGCCAGCTTCCCACCCTTTTCTGACATTTGAACGCCAGAACTGGACAAGGAATGGGCGTTTAACGCCAACTTTTCCCCCTTTTCTGGCGTTTGAATGCCAGAGTTATTCCTCTCTGGGCTCTTGATGTCCTCAGAGGGATTTTGGGCAGTGGTTTGGTCATCCTCTGTCATTTGTTCCTTTCTTGACTTTTTGCTACTTTGAGTTGAGTTATTCAATGTCTTCCCGCTCCTTAGTTGGACAGCTTGGCATTCTTCTGTTATCTATTTAGATAGCTGCTGTCTTGTCTGATTCAATTGTGCTTCTATATTCTTGTTAGTGTTTTTAGTGTCTTGGAGCATCTCTTTGAATTCTGCTAATTGTTTTGTCATAAGGAGTAATTGCTGATTAAGTTCAACAATCTGTTCTTGAGGATTGGGATCAGTAGTTACTGCCATAGCCTCTTCTTTTATGGAGGACTCACTGTTTGAGTACAGATGTTGATTTCTAGCAACTGTATCTATGAGTTCTTGAGCCTCTTCAATTATTTTTCTCATGTGTATAGATCCACCAGCTGAGTGGTCTAGGGACATCTGAGCTTTTTCTGTAAGCCCATAGTAGAAGATGTCTAACTGTACCCACTCTGAAAATATTTCAGAGGGGCATTTTCTTAGCATCCCTCTGTACCTCTCCCAGGCATTATAAAGGGATTCATGATCCTCTTGTTTAAAGCCTTGGATGTCCAGCCTTAGCTATGTCATCCTTTTTGGAGGGTAAAATTGATTTAGGAATTTGTCTGTTAACTGTCTCCATGTTTTTATGCTTGCTGTGGTTTGGTTATTTAACCACCTCTTAGCTTGATCTTTTACAGCAAATGAAAACAGTAATAATCTGTAGACATCCTGATCTACTTCTTTATCACATACTGTGTCAGCAATTTGTAAGAACTGTGCCAGAAACTCAGTAGGTTCTTCCTATAGAAGATCGGAATATTGGCAATTCTGCTGCACTATGATAATAAGTTGAGGGTTTAACTCAAAGCTTCTAGCTTTGATGGGAGGTATACAGATGCTACTCCCATATGCTGCAGTAATGGGGTTAGCATATGACCCCAGAGTCCTTCTGGACTGTTCACTTCCACTTATGTCCATGATGGAGAAAAGAGAATTGATATGAATTAATTTTTTTTATTTAATTAAAAGTGACCAAAAATAATAAAGGAAAATAAAATAAAATTTTGAAAACTAAAAGAAAATAAAATCAAAGCAAATTGAAAACTAAATTAATTAATTAATTAAAAAGATTTTGAAATTAGCAATAAAAAAAAGATATGATTGAAAATTATTTTGAAAAAGATATGATTTAGAAGATATGATTGCAAATTAAAAAAAAATATGATTGAAAATTATTTTGAAAAAGATCTGATTGAGAAGATATGATTGAAGAAATTAAAAAGATTTGATTTTTGAAAAAGATTGAAAAGATCAATTTTTGAAATTAGAATATTGACTTGACTAAAAAAAGATATGATTTTGAAAATCTTTGACTACTTTAATGCCAAATTTCGAAAATTATGAGTAAAATAAGGAAAAGATATTTTTTTTATTTTTGAATTTTAATGCGGAAAGAGAAAAACAACAAAATGACACTAAACTTAGAAATTTTAGATCAAAACACAGAGAACAAACAAGAAAACTTTGAATGTCAAGATGAACACCAAGAACACTTTGAAGATCAAGATGAACACCAAGAATAATTTTTGAAAAATTTTTAAGTAAATAAAAGCACAAGGGACACCAAACTTAAAATTTTTAGAAAATCAAGCTCAATATTTTCGAAAAATTAAAGGAAAAACAAAGAAGACACCAAACTTAATCTAAGCAACAAGATAAACCGTCAGTTGTCCAAACTCGAACAATCTCCGGTAACAGCGCCAAAAACTTGGTGCACGAAATTACAATCACACTTTTGTAACTCCGCACAACTAACCAGCAAGTGCATTGGGTCGTCCAAGTAATACCTTACGTGAGTAAGGGTCGATCCCACGGAGATTGTCGGCTTGAAGCAAGCTACGGTTATCTCGTAACTCTTAGTTAGGATATCAATAACTCTGAGATTTAATTGTAAAAAGTAAAAGAACATGAAATAAATACTTGTTTTGCAGTAATGGAGAATAGGTTGAGGCTTTGGAGATGCTTTGTCTTCTGAACCTCTGCTTTCCTACTGTCTTCTTCTTCATGCACGCAAGGCTCCTTCCATGGCAAACTGTATGTTGGGTTTCACCGTTGTCAATGGCTACCTCCCGTCCTCTTAGTGAAAATGTTCAACGCGCTCTGTAACAGCACGACTAATCATCTGTTGGTTCTCGATCATGTCGGAATAGAATCCAGTGATTCTTTTGCGTCTGTCACTAACGCCCCACAATCACGAGTTTGAAGCTCGTCACAGTCATTCAATCCTTGAATCCTATTCAGAATACCACAGACAAGGTTTAGACCTTCCGGATTCTCAAGAATGGCCGCCAATGGATTCTAGCTTATACCACGAGGATTCTGATTAAGGAATCCAAGAGATACACAGTCAATCGAAGGTAGAATGGAGGTGGTTGTCAGGCACACGTTCATAGGTGAGAATGGTGATGAGTGTCACGGATCATCACATTCATCAGGTTGAAGAACAAGTGGTATCTTGGAATAGAACAAGCATGATTGAATGGGAAAAACAATAGTAATTGCATTAATCCATAAAGACACAGCAGAGCTCCTCACCCCCAACCATGGGGTTTAGAGACTCATTCCGTAGAAGATACAAAATGAAACGTGTAATGTGTCATGAGGTGAAAATATAATAGCAAAAGGTCCTATTTATAATGAACTAGTGACCTAGGGTTTATAGAAATGAGTAAATGACGTAAAAATCCACTTCCGGGGCCCACTTGGTGTGTGCTTGGGCTGAGCATTGAAGCATTTTCGAGTGGAGGCTTTTCCTGGAGTTAAACGCCAGCTTTTGTGCCAGTTTGGGCGTTTAACTCCAGCTTTGGTGCCAGTTCCGGCGTTTAACGCTGGGAATTCTGATGCTGACTTTGAATGCCGATTTGGGCCATCAAATCTTGGGCAAAGTATAGACTATTATATATTTCTGGAAAGCCCTGGATGTCTACTTTCTAACGCAATTGAGAGCGCACCAATTGGGCTTCTGTAGCTCCAGAAAATCTACTTCGAGTGCAGGGAGGTCAGAATCCAACAGCATCTGCAGTCCTTTTTAGCCTCTGAATCAGATTTTTGCTCAGGTCCCTCAATTTCAGCCAGAAAATACCTGAAATCACAGAAAAACACACAAACTCATAGTAAAGTCTAGAAAAGTGAATTTTAAATAAAAACTAATAAAAATATAATAAAAACTAACTAAAATATGCTAAAAACATACTAAAAACAATGCCAAAAAGCGTATAAATTATCCGCTCATCAAGCATTAAGGGTCTCACATTTCCCATTGACTTCTATATTTTGGAGATGCCCCCTAATGACTCAGGAAGACCATCATCCATCCTGCTGGGAAGGCCATTTCTGAAGACTTCAAAGTTTAAATTGGATGCCTTCTTAGGAACTTACTCTTTTGAGATAGATGGCAGAACAGTGAGCTTCAACCTGGATGAAGCCATGAAGCACCCTCCGGAAGATCATTCTATCTTCCAGTGCGACATCATTGATGAGCCTGTAGCTGCAGTTTACCAAGAAGAAGTAGAAGAGATGCACATGGAGCAAGGTGCAAGTGTGGAAGCCCCCTGAACAAGATAAAGACATTTTGCCACCATCACCAGCTCCAGATAATCCAGTGCCTAGCCATGAGTAGAAAATGGAGCTGAAACCCCTTCCACCCCACCTCAAGTATGCTTACCTTGAGGATAATCAGAAGCTTCCAATTATTATTGCAAGGGAACTCACTTCCCAACAAGAGGAGCAGCTGCTTAGTGTGCTGAGAAGACACAAGAAACCAATTGGGTGGAGCTTGGCGGATATAATAGGCATCAGCCCTAAGTTTGTGAGCATAGAATATTTTTAGAAAAGGGAGCAAGGCCTGTCCGTCAACCTCAAAGGAGATTGAACCCCACCATTTTAGAAGTTGTCAAGAAGGAAGTGACCAGACTACTTGAAGCTGATATTATCTATCCCATCTCAGATAGTGAATGGGTTAGCCCAGTACAAGTGGTGCCCAAGAAGTCTAGAGTCACAACAGTCTTATATCTGGAAAAGAAGTTTGGATTTATGGTTAATTAGCTGATTTTTTTTGAAAAGGTTTTGAATATGAACACCTTTTTGATTCATAAAAGGACAAGGAAGTAATTAATTTTTTGTTTGAGGGGTTATATGGTAATTTTTGGAAGTTAGGGTGGTAAAAGTAGAAATATTAAAAGTTATGGGTGGTAAAAAGTGAATTTTAAAGGTTAAGAGTAAAAGTAAGTTAATTTTTGAAAATTTAAAGATAAAATAATAAATAATAATAAAATATTAAATAATAATATTTAATTAAAAATAATATTTTAATAAAATAATAAAATAATGCGAAAAAGGCAGTTTTCTGTAAAAGCTTTAGAAAGACAACTTTAAGCGCAGAATCTCATAATTACCTTCATAAAATACTTAGGGAGTGGTAAAAACATATTAGTGAGGCAAAGATAAAGGAAAGATATAAAGTTAAAGAAAAGATAAAAACTAAAGAAAAGTCTGTAAAGTTTTAATGACAGAAAAACAGACAGAGTGAAGAATGAACATGGAGAGCTCCTGACAACTAGAGTGCAGAATTCCTGGAGGGTGTGTATTGATTATAGGTGCCTCAACCAGGCTACTCACAAGGATCACTACCCCCTGCCATTCATTGATCAGATGCTTGATCGCCTGTCAGGTAAATCACACTACTGCTTTTTAGATGGTTACACCGGCTATTTTCAAATTCATATAGCTCCTGAAGATCAGGAGAAAACTACTTTTACATGTCCCTTTGGAACGTATGCATACAAGAGGATGCCTTTTGGCTTATGTAATACACCTGCTACTTTTCAAAGATGCATGACGAGTATTTTCTCAGATCTTATTGAGGACTGTATGGAAGTTTTCAAGGATGACTTTAGTGTGTACGGTGATTCTTTCAACCTTTGCTTGGATAGTTTAGCTAGAGTATTAGACAGGTGTGTTAGTTCAAACCTTGTATTAAATTTTGAAAAATCCCATTTTATGGTAAAACAAGGTATTGTTCTAGGACACATTGTTTCTAATACTGGTATTTCTGTAGATCCAGCAAAGGTAGATGTCATTTCTAGTTTACCTTACCCCTCCTCTGTAAGGAAAGTCCGTTCGCTCCTTGGTCATTTCTAATACTGGTTTCTACCGGAGATTCATCAAGGACTTCAGTAAGGTAGCATTGCCTTTATCCATACTACTGCAGAACGATGTTGAGTTCGAGCTAAGTGAGGACTGCATAGAAGCGTTTGATAAGCTAAAGATCGCCTTGACTCAAGCTCCAATTGTGAGAGGACCAGACTGGAGCCAGCCATTTGAGATTATGTGTGATGCCTCCAACCATGCAGTGGGAGCGGCGCTGGCTCAGTGTGAAGGTAAGGACCCATTCATAATTGTTTATGCCTCTAAGACCTTAGACGCTGCTCAGTCTAATTATACTACCACTAAAAAAGAGCTTCTGGCTATTGTTTTTCCTCTGGATAAATTCCGGGCTTACTTACTTGGTACTAAGGTGGTAGTATACTCATACCATGCAGCTCTAAAATATTTATTAGCTAAAAAAGAGACCAAGCCAAGGTTAATACGTTGGATATTGCTGCTACAAGAATTTGATTTAGAAATAAAAGATAGGAGTGGTTCCCAGAATTTAGTGGCGGATCACTTGAGTCACCTAGAGCACATTCAGCATGACTCCACTCCTATCAATGATGCTTTTCCATTTGATAGCTTGCATGCAATATCTGAAGTAGTTCCTTGGTATGCACCTATAGCCAATTATCTAGTTAGTCATACCTTCCCTCCCAATTTTACTAAACATAAAAAAGACAAGCTGAAAAGCGAGTCCAAATATTATATGGGATGATCCATATTTATGAAGGTATGGTGCTGACCAGATAATTAGATGGTGTGTGCCTCAAACAGAATTCCAGTCAATTTTAGAGGCCTGCCACTCTTCTAAGAGTGGTGGACATTTTGGCCCTCAAAGAACAGCTAGAAAGATTTTAGACTGTAGATTCTGGTGGCCCATTCTTTTTAAAGATACTACTGCTTTATGTAAATCTTGTTCCCCATGCCAAAGGTTTGGTAATATATCCAAGAGGGATGAGATGCCCCAACAGCTTATGCTATTCTGTGAAATTTTTTATGTTTGGGGCATTGACTTCATGGGTCCATTTTCAAATTCTAGTGGTTTCTTATATATACTGTTAGATGTAGATTATGTTTCTAAATGGGTGGAAGCAATTCCTACACGTACTGATGATGCTAACATTGTTGTCTCCTTTGTTAGAAACCATATTATCTGTCGCTTTAGATCACCACGAGCAATCGTGAGTGATCAAGGCACTCACTTTAGTAACAGGAGATTAGCAGGTCTACTGAAGAAGCATGGGATTGTTCACAAGGTAGCAACAGCCTACCATCCTCAGACCAATGGGCAAGTCGAGGTGTCTAACAGGGAGATAAAGCGCTGGTGCACGAAATTGTGATCATCAACAATGGTGCCAAAGGAATTGGAGCTCTTAAACATGAATCACACTTTGTCACAATTCTGCACAACTAACCAGCAAGTGCACTGGGTCGATCCCACGGAGACTGTCGGCTTGAAGCAAGCTATGGTCACCTTGTAAATCTCAGTCAGGCTAATTCAGATGGTAATGGAGAATTGATAATTAAAAGATGAATAAAACATAAAATAAAGATAGAGATACTTATGTAATTCTTTGGTTGGAATTTCAGATAAGCGTATGAAGATGCTTTGTTCCTCCTGAACCTCTGCTTTCCTATTGCCTTCTTCCAATCATTCATACTCCTTTCCATGGCAAGCTTTATGTTGGGCATCACCGTTGTCAATGGCTACTTCCCGTCCTCTCAGTGAAAACGTTCCAAATGCGCTGTCACCGCACGGCTAATCATCTGTCGGTTCTCGATCATGTCGCAAGAGGATCCATTGATCCTTTTGCGTCTGTCACACGCCCCACAATTGCGAGTTTGAAGCTCATCACAGTTATCCCTTCCCAGATCCTACTCAGAATACCACAGACAAGGTTTAGACATTCCGGATCTCAGGAATGGCCGCCAATAATTCTAGCCTATACCACGAAGGTTCCAATCTTAGATTAGAAACCCAAGAGATACGCATTCAAGCCATTGCTAGTAGAACAGAGGTGGTTGTCAGGCACATGTTCATAGGTGAGAATGATGATGAGTGTCACGGATCATCACATCCATCAAGTTGAAGAACGAATGAATATCTTGGAGAAGAAATAAACTTGAGTTGAATAGAAAAACAATAGTACTTTGTATTAATTCATGAAGAACAGCAGAGCTCCATACCTTAATCTATGGTGTGTAGAAACTGCACCGTTGAGAATACATAAGAACAAGGTCTAGGCATGGCCGTGAGGCCAGCCCCCAAACGTGAAAAGGTCTATCAAAGTATATCAAGTGTGTAGATAGATGAAAATACAATAGCAAAATGTCCTATTTATAGAAGACTAGTAGCCTAGGGTTTACAGAAATAAGTAATTAATGCAGAAATCTTCTTTCGGGCCCACTTGGTGTGTGCTTGGGCTGAGCATTGAAGCTTGATGAGTGGATATTTTATATGCTTTTTGGGGTTAATTTCATATAGTTTTGAGTATGTTCTAGTTAGTTTTTAGTCTATTTTCATTAGTTTTTAGGAAAAATTCATATCTCTGGACTTTACTATGAGTTGTGTGTTTTTCTGTAATTTCAGGTATTTTTCTGGCTGAAATTGAAGGAGCTGAGCAAAAATCTGATTCAGGCTGAAAAAGGACTGCTGATGCTGTTGGATTCTGACCTCCCTGCACTCAAAGTGGATTTTCTGGGGCTACAGAACTCGAAATGGCATGCTTCCAATTTCGTTGGAAAGTGGACATCCAGGGCTTTCCAGCAATATATAATAGTCCATACTTTGCATAAGAATAGATGACGTAAACTGGCGTTCAACGCCAGTTCTCTGCCCAATTCTGGCGTCCAGCGCCAGAAAAGGATCAAAAGCTGGAGTTGAACGCCCAAACTGGCACAAAAACTGGCGTTCAACTCCACAAATGACCTCTGCACGTGACTTGCTTAAATCTCAGCCCCAGCACACACCAAGTGGGCCCCAGAAGTAGATCTCTGCATCTTCCATCATAGTCTACTCACTTTTTGTAAATCTAGGCTACTAGTTTAGTATTTAAACAACTTTTAGAGACTTATTTTGTACCTCATGACATTTTAGATCTAAACTTTATATTCTCTGACGGCATGAGTCTCTAAACCCCATTGTTGGGGGTGAGGAGCTCTGCTGTGTCTCGATGAATTAATGCAAGTATTTCTGTTTTCCATTCAAACACGCTTGTTCCTATCTAAGATGTTCATTCGCGCTTAACTGTGATGGAGGTGATGATCTGTGACACTCATCACCTTCCTCAAATCATGAACGTGTGCCTGACAACCACCTCCGTTCTATGTACGATTGAATGAGTATCTCTTAGATTCCTTAATCAGAATCTCCGTGGTATAAGCTAGAACCGATGGCGGCATTCATGAGAATCCCGAAAGTCTAAATCTTGTCTGTGGTATTCCGAGTAGGATTCAAGGATTGAATGACTGTGACGAGCTTCAAACTCCTGAAGGCTGGGCGTTAGTGACAGACGTAAAAGGATAGTAAATCCTATTCCAACCGGATCGAGAACCAACCGGTGATTAGTCGTGCTGTGACAGAGCGCGTGAGCGTAGTTTTCACTGGAAGGATGGAAGGTAGCCATTGACAACGGTGATCCACCAACACACAGCTTGCCATAGGAGGACGTGCGTGCGTGAATCAGAAGACAGAGGAAAGCAGAGATTCAGAAGACAAAGCATCTCCAAAACTCCAACATATTCTCCATTACTGCATAACAAGTAACCTTTAATCCATACTCTATTGTCTATTTGCAATTCAACTGATAAACATAATTGACTTCCTGACTAAGATTTACAAGATAACCATAGATTGCTTCAAACCAACAATCTCCGTGGGATTCGACCCTTACTCACGTGAGGTATTACTTGGACGACCCAGTGCACTTGCTGGTCAGTGGTACGAGTTGTGAAAAGTGTGATTCATAATTCGTGCACCAAGTTTTTGGCACCGTTGCCGGGGATTGTTCGTGTTTGGACAACTGACGGTTTATTTTGTTGCTTAGATTAGGAAAATTTTTCTTTTTTTTGGTTTAGAGTCTCTTATTATTGTTCTTGGTTAAAAATATCCTTCTTTAAAACAAGTGTTACATTTACTGCCCAATTGGCTAGAGCGTTAGTCTAAGCCCGTGGCAGTTTGGTACACTCTTTTTAAAATCTTTTTCAAAAATAATTTTTCTATTAAATCCTGTGCCAAACTTTAAGTTTGGTATTTTCTTGTTGATTTTTCTGTGTTTTTCGAAAATTTATTTTGGTTTTCTAAAAATTTTAAGTTTGGTGTTCTTCCTTTGTGTTCTCGTGTTCTTGTAAATCTTCAAAGTGTTCTTAAGTTTTCCTTGTGTCTTGATCTTAAAATTTTTAAGTTTGGTGTTCCTTGGTGTTCCCCCCCCCCCAAAATTTTCGAAAATAAGGAACCTCAGATCTAAAAATTTTAAATCCTGTGTTATCTTATTGTTTTTCTCCCTCCTTTAAAAATTCAGATTTTTATTTTAAAATTTAAAACCTTTTTCAAAAATCATTATATCTTTTTCAAAATCTCCTAACCACTTTCTCTCTCCTCACTTTTTCAAAAATCTTTTACTCATTTTTATTTATTTTATTTTATTTTCGAAATAAATTAATAAATAAATAAATAAAAATATTTTTTCTATTTTACATCATCTCCCTTTCTCCATCATGGACCTAAGCGGAAATGAACAGTCCATGAGGACTCTGGGGTCATATTCTAACCCCTCCACTGCTTCATATGGGAGTAGTATCTGCATACCCTCCATTGGAGTCAGTAGCTTTGAGTTGAATCCTCAGCTCATTATCATGGTGCAGCAAAGCTGCCAGTATTCCAGTCTTCCACAAGAAGAACCTACAGAGTTTCTAGCACAATTTTTACAAATTGCTGACACAGTACATGATAAAGAAATAGATCAGGATGTCTACAGACTATTACTGTTTCCATTTGCTGTAAAAGATCAAGCTAAGAGGTGGTTGAATAACCAACCTAAGGCCAGCATAAGGACAAGGAAACAGCTGACAGAAAAATTCTTGAATCAATATTTCCCTCCAAAAAGGATGACACAGCTAAGGCTGGACATCCAAGGCTTTAAACAAGGAGATAATGAATCTCGTTATGATGCCTGGGAGAGATACAGAGAGATGCTACGAAAATGCCCCTCTGAAATGTTTTCAGAGTGGGTTTAGTTAGACATCTTCTACTATGGGCTTGCAGAAGGAGCTCAGATGTCTCTAGATTACTCAGCTGGTGGATCTATCCACATGAGAAAGAAAATTGAAGAGGCTCAAGAGCTTATTGATACAGTTGCCAGGAATAAGCATCTGTACCTAAGTAACAACCCTTCCATGAATGAAGAGGTTAAAACAGTAACTGCTGAACTCAATCCTGTAAAACAAGCTGCTGAATTCAATCAGGAATTGGACTTTCTAACAAAGCAGCTAGCCGAATTTAAAGACAGGTTACAAGAGACAAGGATGGCTAATATACATATGGACGAACAGTTTAAGCAAACAAAGCAGCAGCTGTCAAGGCAAATAGCAGAAGAATGCCAAGCAGTTCAACTAAGAAGTGGGAAAACATTAAATACCCCACCACAAGGCAGCAAAAAGCTAAGAAATGAGCAAACCACCCAAAATTCACCTGAGGACAGTAAGAGCCCAGGGAAAAATAATTCTGGCGCTAAAACGCCAGAAAATTGGTGGAAGGTTGGCGCTGAATGCCCAGACCATGGCCAAAACTGGCGTTCAACGCCAGAAATAAAGCAGGACTGGCGTTTAACGCCAGAAATGGGCAAGGATCTGGCGTTGAACGCCCAAAATGGGCAGGATCTGGCGCTGAACGCCCAAAATGGCATTCAAACGCCAGGAACAGACAAGGAATTGGCTTCTCACGTCACCCCAGCTTCTAACTCTGGCACTCAATTGTCAGTGAGGGATCAGACACACACAAGTGCTGATGACAACCCCTCTAAAAAGGCTTCTTCAACCACTTCTGTAGGCAATAAACCTGCAGCAACTAAGGTTGAAGAATATAAAGCCAAGATACCTTATCCTCAAAAACTCCGGAAAGAGGAGCAGGATAAGCAATTTGTTCGCTTTGCAGATTATCTCAGGACTCTTGAAATAAATATTCCATTTGCAGAAGCACTTGAGCAAATACCTTCTTATGCCAAGTTCATGAAAGAGATCTTGAGTCATAAAAAGGATTGGAGAGAAACAGAAAGAGTTCTCCTCACTGAAGAATGCAGTGCAGTCATTCTAGAGAGCTTTCCTAAAAAGCTTAAAGACCCTGGGAGTTTTCTGATACCATGCATATTAGAAGGTAATTGCACCAAGACAGCTTTATGCGATCTTGGGACAAGCATCAACCTAATACCTGCATCCACTATCAGGAAGCTTGGCTTAACTGAAGAAGTTAAACCAACCCGGATATGTCTCCAACTTGCTGATGGTTCCACTAAACACCCATCAGGCGTGATTGAAGACATGATTGTCAGAGTTGGGCCATTCGCCTTTCCCACTGACTTTGTTGTGCTGGAAATGGAGGAGCACAAGAGTGCTACTCTCATTCTAGGAAGACCCTTCCTAGCAACTGGACGATCCCTCATTGACGTCCAACAGGGGGAAATAACCCTGAGAGTCAATGATGATGAGTTCAAGTTGAACGCTGTCAAAGCCATGCAGCATCCAGACACATCAACAGACTGCATGAAAGTTGATCTTATTGACTCTTTGGTAGAAGAGATCAACATGGCTGAGAGTCTCGAATCAGAGTTGGAAGACATCTTTAAAGATGTTCAGCCTGATTTGGAGGATTCAGAGGACATGAAAGAGCCTCTGAACCTTCTTCTGAAAGAGGAAAAACCTCCTAAACCCGAGCTCAAGCCATTACCACCATCCTTGAAATATGTGTTTCTGGGAGAAGGTGACACTTTTCCAGTGATCATAAGCTCTGCTTTAAATTCACAGGAAGAGGAGGCACTTATTCAAGTGCTAAGGACACACAAGACAGCTCTTGGGTGGTCCATAGGTGACCTTAAGGGCATAAGCCCAGCTAGATGCATGCACAAAATCTTATTGGAGGATAATGCCAAACTAGTAGTGCAACCACTGAGGCGGCTAAATCCAGCCATGAAAGAAGTGGTGCAGAAAGAGGTCACCAAATTACTGGAGGCTGGGATTATTTATCCTATTTCTGATAGCCCCTGGGTGAGCCCTGTTCAAGTCGTCCCAAAAAAGGGAGGCATGGCAGTGATTCATAATGAAAAAAATGAACTGGTTCCTACAAGAACAGTTACAGGGTGGCGCATGTGTATTGACTACAGAAGGCTCAATACAGCCACCAGAAAGGATCATTTTCCTTTACCATTCATAGACCAGATGCTAGAAAGACTAGCAGGTCATGATTATCACTGCTTTTTGGATGGCTACTCAGGCTATAACCAGATTGCAGTAGATCCCCAGGATCAAGAGAAAACAGCATTCACATGTCCATCCGGAGTGTTTGCTTATAGAAGGATGCCATTTGAGCTATGTAATGCGCCTGCAACCTTCCAGAGATGCATGCTCTCTATTTTCTCTGACATGGTGGAAAAATTTTTGGAAGTCTTCATGGATGACTTCTCAGTATATGGAGACTCATCCAGCTCCTGTCTTGATCACCTGAAACTTGTTCTGAAAAGATGCCAAGAGACCAACCTAGTTATAAACTGGGAAAAGTGTCACTTCATGGTGACTGAAGGAATTGTTCTTGGGCATAAAATCTCAAACAAGGGAATAGAGGTGGATCAAGCAAAAATAGAGGTAATTGAAAAATTACCACCACCTGCCAATGTTAAGGCAATCAGAAGCTTTCTGGGGCATGCAGGATTCTATAGGAGGTTTATAAAGGATTTTTCAAAAATCGCAAAACCTCTAAGCAATCTGCTAGCTGCTGACACGCCATTTGTGTTTGACACAGAGTGCCTGCAGGCATTTGAAATGCTGAAAGCTAAGCTGGTCACAGCACCAGTCATTTCTGCACCAGACTGGACATTACCATTTGAGCTAATGTGTGATGCCAGTGATCACGCCATTGGTGCAGTACTGGGACAGAGGCATAACAAGCTTCTGCATGTCATTTATTATGCTAGTCGCATTCTAAATGATGCCCAGAAAAATTACACAACCACAGAAAAAGAATTACTTGCAGTGGTTTACGCCATTGACAAGTTCAGATCATACTTAGTAGGATCAAAAGTGATTGTGTATACAGACCATGCTGCTCTTAAATATCTACTCACAAAGCAGGATTCAAAACCCAGGCTCATCAGATGGGTATTACTTCTGCAAGAGTTTGATATAGAAATAAGAGACAGAAAAGGGACAGAGAACCAAGTGGCTGATCATCTGTCCCGGATAGAGCCAGTGGAAGGGACGTCCCTCCCCTTTCTTGAGATCTCTGAGACGTTTCCTGATGAGCATTTATTTGCCATTCAGGAAGCACCAGGGTTTGCCGATATTGCAAACTATAAAGCTGCAAGGTTCATACCCAAGGAGTACAACAGGATACAAAAGAAGAAATTAATTACTGATGCCAAGTATTACTTGTGGGATGAACCTTATCTCTTTAAGAGATGTGCAGACGGAATAATCCGTAGATGCGTACCTAGAGAAGAAGCACAGAGGATCCTGTGGCATTGCCATGGATCTCAATATGGAGGCCATTTCGGAGGTGAGCGAACAGCCACCAAGGTCCTCCAATGTGGCTTCTATTGGCCCACACTCTATAAAGATTCCCGAGAGTTTGTACGTAATTGTGACAGTTGCCAAAGAGCTGGTAATCTGCCTCATGGTTACGCCATGCCTCAACAAGGAATCTTGGAAATTGAGTTGTTTGACGTATGGGGAATTGACTTCATGGGACCTTTCCCACAATCATACTCAAACACTTATATTCTGGTGGCAGTTGATTATGTATCAAAATGGGTTGAGGCTATTGCCACACCCACCAATGATACTAAAATAGTGCTGAAGTTCCTCTAGAAACATATCTTTAGCAGGTTTGGTGTCCCTAGAGTACTAATCAGTGATGGGGGCACTCACTTCTGCAATAAACAGCTTTACTCTGCCATGGTTTGGTATGGAATTCGCCACAAGGTGGCCACTCCATATCATCCACAAACCAATGGGCAAGCTGAAGTCTCCAACAGAGAATTAAAGAGAATCCTAGAACGGACAGTAAATACCCGTAGAAAGGATTGGGCACGGAGCTTGGATGATGCTCTGTGGGCTTATAGGACAGCATTCAAGACCCCCATAGGGACATCTCCATACCAACTCGTGTATGGTAAGGCATGTCACCTGCCCGTGGAACTGGAACATAAGGCCTACTGGGTAACCAGATTCCTAAACTTTGATGCCAAATTAGCAGGAGAAAAACGATTGCTCCAGCTAAATGAGCTAGAGGAATTCAGATTCACAGCTTTCGAAAATGCCAAGCTTTATAAAGAAAAATAAAAAAAATGGCACGACAGAAAGCTGTCATCTAGAATCTTTGAACCAGGACAGAAGGTCCTATTGTTTAACTCTAGACTCAGGCTATTCCCCGGGAAACTGAAATCCCGGTGGAGGGGACCATACGTGATTACAAGTGTATCACCATATGGTTATGTGGAGCTTCAAGATATTGATTCTGATAAGAAGTTCATTGTCAATGGACAGAGAATCAAGCATTATCTTGAAGGCAACATTGAGCAAGAATGCTCAAGGCTGAAGCTAGATTACAAGCTCGGCAAGGTCCAGCTAAAGACAATAAAGAAGTGCTTGCTGGGAGGCAACCCAGCCATGGGGCAACAATCCTCTAAGCATTTTTCCCTATTTCTATTTTTATTTTTATTTTTATTTTTATTTTTATTTGTTTATATAGAGTTCATTGACAACAAGGTAAATAATCATTTACAGAAGACCTCGGCACACAAAACAGAGAAAAAGAGCTCACTGGCAAGAAAACGCCAGTAAAAGTATATTTTGGGCGTTCAATGCCCAAAATGGGCATCCACTGGGCGCTGAACGCCAGTAATGGTAGCAATCTGGGCGTTCAATGCCAGAAATGGGCACCCACTGGGCGTTGAATGCCAGTAATGGCAGCAGCTGGGCGTTGAACGCCCAGGAGAGCAGCATTTGGGCGCTGAACGCCCAAAACAGGCAGTGTTTGGGCGTTCAAACGCCAGGACAGCAGGGAGGAGCCAAATTCATTTTTCCACACGTATTTCCATTTTAATTTCAAATTTTATGTTTCAATGCATGATTTTTACATGAACATGTTAAGAACCCTGATTTCTAAAATCCTTAATTTCTAAAATCCTTAATTTCTAAAAATCCCTCTTTCCAAATTCAATCCAAACTCTTTTCAAATCTTTTCTGAAAACAAAATCTATCTTTTTCACTCAAAAATCTTTTCAACTAATCCATATCTTTTTCAAATCTCCATATTATCTTTTTCAAAATTCAGATTTATCTTTTTCAAAATTCTATCATATCTTTTCAAAATTAAACTATATCTTCTATCTTATCTTTTTCAACTCAATCTTTTTATCTTATCTTTTCCAATTTTTCGAAAACCCACCCCCCATCCCTTTAAATTTGGGTTCGGCCTCCCTCCTCCTCCATCAACAATTGCACCTAGCTCTCCTTCTATCCCTCTCCTATCTTTTCTTTTGCTTGAGGACAAGCAAACCTCTAAGTTTGGTGTGTTTATCCGAGATCACTAAGATCACGGCTCCTAAAGGAAAACAACCCACTCCAAGAGGCAAGAAAGAGAGCGTTCCAAAACCACTTTGGAATCAAGGGAAGTTCTTATCTAAAGAACATTCAGACCATTATCTTAAAGTAATGGGTCTGAGATCAGTGATCCCGGAAGTTAGATTCGATCTGAAAGAAGATGAATATCCGGAGATCCAGGAGCAAATTCAAATCAGAAACTGGGAAATCCTAGCTAATCCTGAAACAAAAGTAGGAAGGAACATGGTCCAGGAGTTCTATGCTAATATGTGGCAGACTGACAAGCAAAAACTATCTGGAACTGCCTTCTATGATTTTTGGACCATGGTCAGAGGAAAGATTGTTCATACCACCCCTGACAAGATCAGAGAGATCTTAAAGCTACCTCAGCTAAAGGATGATCTAGACTCCTTCAACAGGAGGATGATGAGAGAAGACATTGACCTGGATAAGATTCTAGAGGACATATGTATCCCTGGAGCCAGGTGGACCACCAACACAAAGGGTGTCCCAAATCAACTCAAGAGAGAGGATCTCAAACCAGTCGCCAGAGGATGGCTAGACTTCATTGGGCGTTCTCTGTTGCCTACTAGGAACCGTTCTGAAGTCACAGTTAAAAGAGCAGTGATGATCCATTGCATCATGATGGGAAAGGAAGTGGAGGTTCATCAGCTGATTTCAGCTGAACTCTACAAAATTGCTAACAAAAATTCTAAAGAGGCCAGGTTGGCTTATCCAAGCGTGATTTCTCTGCTCTACAAGGACGCTGGAGTAAGGATGGGAATAACTGAGTATATCCTAATTGAGAAGCCAATCACCAAAGCATCAATGGAAAAACAACAAGCACAGGATGATCCCATCAAGAAGAGAGCATAGGAATTCCTCCCAGAGATCCCTCAATCTGAATACTGGGAGTATCTTGAGACGTCTGTTACCAAGATACGGGAAGCTATGGAGCAAATAATAAAAGAACAGAAGGAACACAGTCAAATGTTAACCTATATGTTCAAAGAACAAGAGGAGCAAGGGCGTGACTTAAGGGAATTGAAGCGCCAAAAGTCTTCTCTTGTAGGACCAAGCACCCCAAGGATCAGAGGAACCCCCGTTCCCCCAGAATAAAGGTTGTTAATTTCCAATTTCTGCCTTAACTCTGTGACAGTGTCCTTATAGAAGTTTACCTTAGGAGTCATATAGTAGTAATTAGTATCTATTTTGATTTTATCTCCAATTAAGCTATAGTTTATTTTTCTCATCATCAGCAAACATGAATAAAGTAATAGATCTTTTGAATAAGAGGCAATAAAATTTCGAGTTTTAATAAGAGAAATTCTAATTAGTTAAATGTGGTGGCAATGCTTTCTGTCTTCTGAATGAATGCTTGAACAGTGCATATGTCTTTTGAATTTGTTGTTTAAGACTGTTAAATATGTTGGCTCTTGAAAGAATGATGAACATGAGACATGTTATTGATAATCTGAAAAATCATAAAAAAAAATGATTCTTGAAGTAAGAAAAAGCAGCAAAGAACAAAGCTTGTAGAAAAAAAAAAAGAAAGAAAAAAAGCAAACAGAAAAAGCCAATAACCCTTAAAACCAAAAGGCAAGAACAAATAAAAAGGATCCCAAGGCTTTGAGCATCAGTGGATAGGAGGGCCTAAAGGACTAAAATCCTGGTCTAAGCGGCTAAACCAAGCTGTCCCTAACCATGTGCTTGTGGCGTGAAGGTGTCAAGTGAAAACTTGAGACTGAGCGATTAAAGTCAAGGTCCAAAGCAAAAAGAAGAGTGTGCTTAAGAACCCTAGACACCTCTAATTGGGGGCTTTAGCAAAGCTGAGCCACAATCTGAAAAGGTTCACCCAATTATGTGTCTGTGGCATTTATGTATCCGGTGGTAATACTGGAAAACAAAGTGCTTAGGGCCACGGCCAAGACTCATAAAGAAGTTGTGTTTAAGAATCATCACACTAAAATAGGAGAATCGATAACACTATCTGAATTCTAAGTTCCTATAGATGCCAATCACTCTGAGCTTCAATGAATAAAGTGAGATGCCAAAACTGTTCAGAAGCAAAAAAGCTACTAGTCCCGCTCATCTAATTAGAATCTGAGCTTCACTCAAAAACTCTGAGATATTATTGCTTCTCAACCTATTAGTCTTCTATTTTATTTGTCTAGTTGCTTGAGGACAAGCAACAGTTTAAGTTTGGTGTTGTGATGAGCGGATATTTTATACGCTTTTTGGGGTTAATTTCATATAGTTTTGAGTATGTTCTAGTTAGTTTTTAGTCTATTTTCATTAGTTTTTAGTAAAAATTCATATCTCTAGACTTTACTATGAGTTGTGTGTTTTTCTGTAATTTCAGGTATTTTTCTGGCTGAAATTGAAGAAGCTGAGCAAAAATCTGATTCAGGCTGAAAAAGGACTGCTGATGCTGTTGGATTCTAACCTCCCTACACTCAAAGTGGATTTTCTGGAGCTACAGAACTTGAAATGGCATGCTTCCAATTGCGTTGGAAAGTAGACATCCAGGGATTTCCAGCAATATATAATAGTCCATACTTTGCACAAGAATAGATGACGTTAACTGGCGTTCAACGCCAGTTCTCTGCCCAATTCTGGCGTCCAGCGCCAGAAAAGGATCAAAAGCTGGAGTTGAACGCCCAAACTGGCACAAAAACTGGCGTTCAACTCCACAAATGGCCTCTGCACGTGACTTGCTTAAATCTCAGCCCCAGCACACACCAAGTGGGCCCCAGAAGTGGATCTCTGCATCATCCATCATAGTCTACTCACTTTTTGTAAACCTAGGCTACTAGTTTAGTATTTAAACAACTTTTAGAGACTTATTTTGTACCTCATGACATTTTAGATCTAAACTTTATATTCTCTGACGGCATGAGTCTCTAAACCCCATTGTTGGGGGTGAGGAGCTCTGCTGTGTCTCGATGAATTAATGCAAGTATTTCTGTTTTCCATTCAAACACGCTTGTTCCTATCTAAGATGTTCATTCGCGCTTAACTGTGATGGAGGTGATGATCTGTGACACTCATCACCTTCCTCAAATCATGAACGTGTGCCTGAAAACCACCTCCGTTCTATGTACGATTGAATGAGTATCTCTTAGATTCCTTAATCAGAATCTCTGTGGTATAAGCTAGAACCGATGGCGGCATTCATGAGAATCCCGAAAGTCTAAATCTTGTCTGTGGTATTCCGAGTAGGATTCAAGGATTGAATGACTGTGACGAGTTTCAAACTCCTGAAGGCTGGGCGTTAGTGACAGACGCAAAAGGATAGTAAATCCTATTCCAACCGGATCGAGAGCCAACCGGTGATTAGCCGTGCTGTGATAGAGCGCGTGAGCATAGTTTTCACTGGAAGGATGGAAGGTAGCCATTGACAACGGTGATCCACCAACACACAGCTTGCCATAGGAGGACGTGCGTGCGTGAATCAGAAGACAGAGGAAAGCAGAGATTCAGAAGACAAAGCATCTCCAAAACTCCAACATATTCTCCATTACTGCATAACAAGTAACCTTTAATCCATGCTCTATTGTCTATTTGCAATTCAACTGATAAACATAATTGACTTCCTGACTAAGATTTACAAGATAACCATAGATTGCTTCAAACCAACAATCTCCGTGGGATTCGACCCTTACTCACGTGAGGTATTACTTGGACGACCCAGTGCACTTGCTGGTCAGTGGTACGAGTTGTGAAAAGTGTGATTCATAATTCGTGCACCAAAGCTTCCATGTGTAGAGACTTTTCTTGGAGTTAAACGCCAGCTTTTGTGCCAGTTTGGGCATTAAACGCCAGAATTCTTAAGCTGACTTGGAACGCCTGTTTGGGCCATCAAATCTCGGGCAAAGTATAGACTATTATATATTGCTGGAAAGCCCAGGATGTCTATTTTCAACGCAATTGAGAATGCACCAATTGGGCTTCTGTAGCTCCAGAAAATCTACTTTGAGTGCAGGGAGGTCAGAATCCAACAGCATCTGCAGTCCTTTTTCAGCCTCTGAATCAGATTTTTGCTCAGGTCCCTCAATTTCAGCCAGAAAATACCTGAAATCACAGAAAAACACAAAAACTCATTGTAAAGTCCAGAAAAGTGATTTTTAAATAAAAACTAATAAAAATATAATAAAAACTAACTAAAATATACTAAAAATAATGCCAAAAAGCGTATAAATTATCTGCTCATCACAACACCAAACTTAAATTGTTGCTTGTCCCCAAGCAAATGAAAATCAAATAGGATAAAAAGAAGAGAATATACAATGAATTCCAAAAACATCTATGAAGATCAGTATTAATTAGATGAGCGGGGCTTTTAGCTTTTTGCTTCTGAATAGTTTTGGCATCTCACTTTATTCCTTGAAGTTCAGAATGATTGGCATCTATAGGAACTCAGAATCCAGATAGTGTTATTGATTCTCCGAGTTAAGTATGTTGATTCTTGAACACAGTTACTTTATGAGTCTTGGCCGTGGCCCTAAGCACTTTGTTTTTTAGTATTACCACCGGATACATAAATGCCACAGACACATAACTGATTGAACCTTTTCAGATTGTGACTCAGCTTTGCTAGAGTCCCCAATTAGAGGTGTCCAGGGTTCTTAAGCACACTCTTCTTTTTGCTTTGGACCTCGACTTTAACCGCTCAGTCTCAAGTTTTCACTTGACACCTTCACGCCACAAGCACATGGTTAGGGACAGCTTGGTTTAGCCGCTTAGGCCAGGATTTTATTCCTGTGGGCCCTCCTATCCACTGATGCTCAAAGCCTTTGATCCTTTTTATCACCCTTGCCTCTTGGTTTAAAGGGGTATTGACTTTTTCTGCTTGCTTTTCTTTTTCTTTTTTTTTTTCGCATATATCCCTTTTTTTTCTGCAAGCTTTTCACTGCTTTTTCTTGCTTCAAGAATCAATTTTATGATTTTTCAGATTATCAAATAACATTTCTCCTTTTCCATCATTCTTTCAAGAGCCAACAATTTTAACATTCATGAACAATCAAATTCAAAGATATGCACTGTTCAAGCATTCATTCAGAAAAACAATAGTATTGCCACCACATCAAAATAATTAAACTGTTTTAAAATTTGAAATTAATGCACTTCTTTTTCTTTTTCAATTAAAAATATTTTTTCATTTAAGAAAGGTGATGGATTCATTTTCATAGCTTTAAGGCATAGACACTTAGACACTAATGATCATGTAATAAAGACACAAACATAAATAACATAAGCATAAAAATTTGAAAAACAGGAAAATAAAGAACAAGGAAATTAAAGAACGAGTCCACCTTAGTGATGGCGGCTTGTTCTTCCTCTTGAAGATCTTATGGAGTGCTTGAGCTCCTCAATGTCTCTTCCTTGCCTTTGTTGCTCCTCTCTCATGGTTCTTTGGTCTTCTCTAATTTTATGGAGGAGGATGGAATGCTCTTGGTGCTCCACCCTTAGTTGTCCCATGTTGGAACTTAATTCTCCTAGGGAGGCGTTGATTTGCTCCCAATAGTTTTGTGGAGGAAAATGTATCCCTTGAGGTATCTCAGGGATTTCATGATGAGGAGTTTCCTCATGCTCTTGGTGAGGTTCTCTTACTTGCTCCATCCTTTTCTTAGTGATGGGCTTGTCCTCATCAATGAGGATGTCTTCCTCTATGTCAATTCCAGCTGAATTGCAGAGGTAACAGATGAGATGAGGGAAGGCTAACCTTGCCATAGTAGAGGACTTGTCCGCCACCTTGTAGAGTTCTTGGGATATAACTTCATGAACTTCTACTTCCTCTCTAATCATGATGCTATGAATCATGATAGCCCGGTCTATAGTAACTTCAGATCGGTTGCTAGTAGGAATGATTGAGCGTTGGATAAACTCCAACCATCCCCTAGCCATGGGCTTGAGGTCATGCCTTCTTAGTTGAACCGGCTTTCCTCTTGAATCTCTCTTCCATTGAGCGCCCTCTTCACAGATGTCCATGAGGACTTGGTCCAACCTTTGATCAAAGTTGACCCTTCTAGTGTATGGGTGTGCATCTCCTTGCATCATAGGCAAATTGAATGCCAACCTTACATTTTTCGGACTAAAGTCTAAGTATTTCCCTCGGACCATTGTAAGCCAATTCTTAGGGTCCGGGTTCACACTTTGATCATGGTTCTTGGTGATCCATGCATTGGCATAGAACTCTTGAACCATTAAGATTCCGACTTGTTGAATGGGGTTGGTGAGAACTTCCCAACCTCTTCTTTGGATCTCATGTCAGATCTCTGGATATTCGCCCTTTTTGAGCTTAAAAGGGACCTCGGGGATCACCTTCTTCTTGGCCACAACTTCATAGAAGTGGTCTTGATGCACCCTTGAGAGGAATCTCTCCATCTCCCATTACTCGGAGGTGGAAGCTTTTGCCTTCCCTTTCCTCTTTCTAGAGGTTTCTCCGACCTTTGGTGCCATTAATGGTTATGAAAAAATAAAAAAAAGCTTTAACTTTTACCACACCAAACTTAGAAGGTTGCTCGTCCTCGAGCAAAAGAAGAAAGAAGAGAGTAGAAGAAGAAGAAATAGAGGAGATGGAGGGGGCTTTGTGTTTCGGCCAAGGGGGATGGGTAGTGTTTAGGTTGTGTGAAAATGAAGGAATGAAGATGGGTTTATATAGGAGTGGAGAGGGGGGTATAGTTCGACCATTATGGGTGGGTTTGGGTGGGAAAGTGGTTTGAATTTGAATGGTGAGGTAGGTGGAGTGTTATGAAGGATGGGTGTGAGTGGTGAAGAGAATTGTGGGATTTGATAGGTGAGGGATTTTTGGGAAAGAGGTATTGAGGTGATTGGTGAATGGGTGAAGAGGAGAGAGAGAGGTGGGGTAGGTGGGGATCCTGTGGGTTCCACAGATCCTGAGGTGTCAAGGATTTCTCATCCCTGCACCATGTGGCGTGCAAAACGCCCCTTACTGCCAATCCTGGCGTTAAATGCCAGGCTGCTGCCCATTTCTGGCATTTAACGCCAGCTTCTTGCCCATTCCTGGCGTTAAACGCTAGTCTGGTGCCCATTTCTGGCGTTAAATGCCCAGAATGGTGCCAGACTGGGCGTTTAACGCCCATTCTGCTACCCTTACTGGCGTTTAAACGCCAGTAAGTTTCTCCTCCAGAGTGTTCTATTTTTCATTCTATTTTTGATTTTTCAATTGTTTTTGTGACTTCACATGATCATCAACCTATAGAAAACATAAAATAACAAAAGAAAATAGAAATTTAACATAGATAATTAAAGATTGGGTTGCCTCCCAACAAGCGCTTCTTTAATGTCAATAGCTTGACAGTGGGCTCTCATGGAGCCTCACAGATGTTCAGAGCAATGTTGGAACCTCCCAACACCAAACTTAGAGTTTGAATGTGGGGGTTCAACACCAAACTTAAAGTTTGGTTGTGGCCTCCCAACACCAAACTTAGAGTTTGACTGTGGGGGCTCTGTTTGACTCTGTATTGAGAGAAGCTCTTCATGCTTCCTCTCCATGGTGACAGAGGGATATCCTTGAGCTTTAAACACAAGGGAGTCTCCATTCACTTGAATGATCAATTCTCCTCTGTCAACATCAATCACAGCTTTTGCTGTGGCTAGGAAGGGTCTGCCAAGGATGATGGATTCATGCATACACTTCCCAGTCTCTAGGATCATGAAATCAGCAGGGATGTAATGGTCTTCAACCTTTACCAAGACATCCTCTACAAGTCCATAAGCCTGTTTCTTTGAATTGTCTGCCATCTCCAGTGAGATTCTTGCAGCTTGTACCTCAATGATCCCTAGCTTCTCCATTACAGAGAGAGGCATGAGGTTTATGCTTGACCCTAGGTCACACAGAGCCTTCTCAAAGGTCATGGTGCCTATGGTACAAGGTATTGAGAACTTTCCAGGATCTTGTCTCTTCAGAGGTAATTTCTGCCTAGTCAAGTTATCCAGTTCTTTGATGAGCAAATGGAGGTTCATCCTCCCAAGTCTCATTACCAAACAACCTGACATTTAGCTTCATGATTGCTCTAAGGTACTTAGCAACTTGCTCTTCAGTAACATCTTCATCCTCTTCAGAGGAAGAATACTCATCAGAGCTCGAATGGCAGAAGTAAATTCAATGGAATCTCTATGGTCTCTGTGTGAGCCTCAGAATCCCATGGTTCCTCATTAGGGAACTCCATGGAGGTCAGTGGACGTCCATTGAGGTCTTCCTCAGTGGAGATCAATGCCTCTTCCTCCTCTCCAGGTTCGGCCATGTGAGACGTGTTTATGGCCTTGCACTCTTGATGAGCGGATATTTTATACGCTTTTTGGGGTTAATTTCATATAGATTTTAGTATATTTTAGTTAGTTTTTAGTTTATTCTCATTAGTTTCTAGGAAAAATTTATATTTCTGGACTTTAATATGAGTTTGTGTGTTTTTCTGTAATTTCAGGTATTTTCTGGCTGAAATTGAGGGAGCTGAGCAAAAATCTGATTCAGGCTGAAAAAGGACTGCTGATGCTGTTGGATTCTGACCTCTCTGCACTCAAAATGGAATTTCTGGAGTTAAAGGAGTCCAAATGGCGCGCTTCCAATTGCGTTCGAAAGTCGACATCCATGGCTTTCCAGCAATATATAATAGTCCATACTTTGCTCAAGGATAGACGACGTAAACTGGCGTTCAACGACAGTTCCATGCTGCTGTCTGGCGTCCAGCGCCAGAAACAAGTTACAAAGTGGAGTTCAACGCCAGAAACAGGTTACAACCTGGCGTTGAACGCCCAAAACAGCCCAGGCACGTGAGAAGCTTTAGTCTCAGCCCCAGCATACACCAAGTGGGCCCCAGAAGTAGATTTCTGCACTATCTGTCATAGTCTACTCATTTTCTGTAAACCTAGGTTACCAGTTTAGTATTTAAACAACTTTTAGAGATATATTTTGCATCGGATGACATTTTAGATCTGAACTTTGTACCTTTTGACGGCATGAGTCTCTAAACTCCATTGTTGGGGGTGAGGAGCTCTGCTGTGCCTCGATGAATTAATGCAAGTATCTCTGTTTTCCATTCAAACATGCGTGTTCCTATCTAAGATATCCATTCACGCCTAATTATGGAGAAGGTGATGATCTGTGACATTCATCACCTTCCTCAATCCATGAACGTGTGTCTGACAATCACCTCCGTTCTACATCAGATTGAATGAATATCTCTTAGATTCCTTAATCAGAATCTCCGTGGTATAAGCTAGAATCCATTGGGAGCATCCTTGAGAATCCGGAAAGTCTAAACCTTATCTGTGGTATTCCTAGTAGGATTCTGGGATTGGATGACTGTGTCGAGCTTCAAACTCGCGAGTGCTGGGCGTAGTGACAGACGCAAAAGGATAGCGAATCCTATTCCAGTATGATCGAGAACCTACAGATGATTAGCCGTGCGGTGACAGCGCACCTGGACCATTTTCACTGAAAGGAAGGATGGTAGCCATTGACAACGGTGATCCTCCAACACATAGCTTGCCATAGGAAGGACGTGCGTGCGTGAAGAAGAAGATAGGGAGAAAGCAGAGATTCAAAGGACAAAGCATCTCCAAAACTCCAACATATTCTCCAATACTGCACAACAAGTAATTAATTCGCACTACTTTATTTTCCACTATTTAAACTGATAAACATAATTGACTTTCTGACTAAGATTTACAAGATAACCATAGATTGCTTCAAACCAACAATCTCCGTGGGATTCGACCCTTACTCACGTAAGGTATTACTTGGACGACCCAGTGCACTTGCTGGTTAGTGGTACGAGTTGTGAAAAGTGTGATTCACAATTTGTGCACCAAGTTTTTGGCGCCGTTGCCGGGGATTGTTCGTGTTTGAACAACTGACGGTTTATTTTGTTTCTTAGATTAGGAAAATTTTTCTTTTTAGTTTAGAGTCTCTTATTATTGTTCTTGGTTAAAAATATCCTTCTTCAAAACAAGTGTTACATTTACTGTCTAATTGGCTAGAGCGTTGGTCTAAGTCAGTGGCAGTTTGGTATACTTTTTTTTTTAAATCTTTTCCATAAATAATAATTTCTCTATTAAATTCTGTGCCAAATTTTAAGTTTGGTGTTTTCTTGTTGATTTTTCTTTGGTTTTCTAAAAAAATTTAAGTTTGGTGTTCCTTATTCATGTTCTTGTGTTCTTGTGAGTCTTCAAAGTGTTCTTGAGTTTTCCTTGTGTCTTGATCTTAAAATTTTTAAGTTTGGTGTTCCTTGGTGTTTTCGCTCCAAAATTTTCGAAAACTAGGAGCATTAGATCTAAAAATTTTAAATCTTGTGCTATTTTATTGTTTTTCTCTTTCCTCACTAAATTCAAAAAAAAATATCTTTTCTCTCTATTTCTAAAACAAATTTTCGAAATTCATTTCTAAAATTCAGATTTTTTTTCAAAATTTAAAATCTTTTCCAAATCATGTCTTTTTTAAAACTCCCTTACCACTTTCTCTCTCCTCATTTTTTTTCGAAAATCTTCACCTATTTTTATTTATTTTATTTCAATTTATTTCATTTTCGAAATAAATAAATAAATAAATAAATAAAAATAAATTTTTTTTAATTTTACATCATCTCCCTTTCTCCATCATGGATCTAAGTGGAAATGAACAGTCCAGGAGGACTCTGGGGTCATATGCTAACCCCTCTACTGCTTCATATGGGAGTAGTATCTGCATACCCTCCATTGGAGCCAGTAGCTTTGAGTTGAATCCTCAGCTCATTATCATGGTGCAGCAAAGTTGCCAGTATTCCGGTCTTCTACAGGAAGAACCTACAGAGTTTCTGGCACAATTTTTACAAATTGCTGACACAGTACATGATAAGAAAATAGATCAGGATGTCTACAGACTATTGCTGTTTCCATTTGCTGTAAAAGATCAGGCTAAGAGGTAGTTAAATAACCAACCTAAGGCCAGCATAAGGACATGGAAACAGCTGACAGAAAAATTCCTGAATCAATACTTTCCCCCAAAACGGATGACACAGCTAAGGCTGGACATCCAAGGCTTTAAACAAGGAGATAATGAATCTCTTTATGATGCCTGGGAGAGATACAGAGAGATGCTACAAAAATGCCCCTCTGAAATGTTTTCAGAGTGGGTTCAGTTAGACATCTTCTATTATGGGCTTGCAGAAGGAGCTCAGATGTCTCTAGATTACTCAACTGGTGGATCTATCCACATGAGAAAGACTATTGAAGAGGCTCAAGAGCTCATTGATACAGTTGCCAGGAATTAGCATCTGTACCTAAGCAGTGACCCTTCCATGAAAGAAGAGGTTCAAACAGTAACTGCTGAACTCAGCCCTGTAAAACAAGCTGCTGAATTCAATCAGCAATTGGACTTTCTAACAAAGCAGTTAGCCGAATTCAAGGATAAACTACAAGAGACAAGGATAGCTAATATAAATATGGAAGAACAATTGATGCAAACAAAGCAGCAGCTGTCAAGACAAAGAACAGAAGAATGCCAAGCAGTTCAATTAAGAAGTGGGAAAACATTAAATACCCCACCTCAAGGCAGCAAAGAGCTAAGGAATGAGCAAACCACCCAAAATTCACCTGAGGACAGTAAGAGCCCAGGGAAAAATAATGCTGGCATTAAAATGCCAGCAATCTGGTGGAAAGCTGGCGCTGAACACCCAGACCATACCCAAGACTGGCGTTCAACGCCAGAAACAAGCAAGAATCTGGCGCTGAACGCCCAAAATGGGCAAGATCTGGCGCTGAACGCCCAAAATGGGCACAGTTCTGGCGTTCAGACGCCAGGAACAGACAAGGAGTTGGCGTCTCACATCACTCCAGCTTCTAACTCTGGCACTCAATTGCCAGTGAGGGATCAGACACACACAAGTGCTGATGACAACCCCTCTAAAAAGGCTTCTTCAGCCACTTCTGTAGGCAATAAACCTACAGCAACTAAGGTTGA
Organism: Arachis hypogaea; assembly: GCF_003086295.3. Taxonomy (NCBI): domain Eukaryota; kingdom Viridiplantae; phylum Streptophyta; class Magnoliopsida; order Fabales; family Fabaceae; genus Arachis; species Arachis hypogaea. The sequence goes on from NC_092055.1 coordinate 43,724,409, forward strand.
GGAATATAAAGCCAAGATACCTTATCCTCAAAAACTCCAGAAAGAGGAACAGGATAAGCAATTTGCTCACTTTGCAGATTATCTCAGGACTCTTGAAATAAAGATTCCATTTGCAGAGGCACTTGAGCAAATACCTTCTTATGCCAAGTTCATGAAAGAGATCTTGAGTCATAAAAAGGATTAGAGAGAAACAGAGAGAGTTCTCCTCACTGAAGAATGCAGTGCAGTCATTCTAAAAAGCTTTCCTGAAAAGCTTAAAGACCCTGGGAGTTTTCTGATACCATGCATATTAGAAGGTAACTGCACCAAGACAGCTTTGTGCGATCTTGGGGCAAGCATCAACCTAATACCTGCATCCACTGTCAGAAAGCTTGGCTTAACTGAAGAAGTTAAACCAACCCGGATATGTCTCCAACTTTCTGATGGCTCCATTAAATACCCATCAGGCGTGATTGAAGACATGATCGTCAGAGTTGGGCCATTCACCTTTCCCACTGACTTTGTAGTGCTGGAAATGGAGGAGCACAAGAGTGCTACTCTCATTCTAGGAAGACCCTTCCTAGCAACTGGACGAACCCTCATTAATGTCCAACAAGGGGAAATAACCCTGAGAGTCAATGATGATGAGTTTAAGTTGAATGCTGTCAAAGCCATGCAGCATCCAGACACATCAAAAGACTGCATGAAAGTTGATCTTATTAACTCTTTGGTAGAAGAGATCAACATGGCTGAGAGTCTCGAATCAGAGTTGGAAGACATCTTTAAAGATGTTCAGCCTGATTTGGAGGATTCAGAGGAGATTAAAGAGCCTCTGAAATTTCCTCTGGAAGAGGAAAAACCTCCTAAACCCGAGCTCAAACCATTACCACTATCCCTGAAATATGTATTTCTGGGAGAAGATGACACTTTTCTAGTAATCATAAGCTCTACTTTAAATCCACAGGAAGAGGAAGCACTTATTCAAGTGCTAAGGACACACAAGACAGCTCTTGGGTGGTCCATAGGTGACCTTAAGGGCATAAGCCCAGCTAGATGCATGCACAAAATCTTATTGGAGGATAATGCTAAACCAGTGGTTCAACCACAGAGGCGGCTAAATCCAGCCATGAAGGAAGTGGTGCAGAAAGAGGTCACCAAATTACTAGAGGCTGGGATTATTTATCCTATTTCTGATAGCCCCTGGGTGAGCCCTGTCCAAGTCGTCCCAAAAAGGGAGGCATGATAGTGATTCATAATGAAAAAAATGAACTGGTTCCTACAAGAATAGTTACAGGATGGCGCATGTGTATTGACTACAGAAGGCTCAATACAGCCACCAGAAAGGATCATTTTCCTTTACTATTCATAGACCAGATGCTAGAAAGACTGGCAGGTCATGATTATTACTACTTTTTGGATGGCTACTCAGGCTATAACCAGATTGCAGTAGATCCCCAAGATCAAGAGAAAACAACATTCACATGTCCATCTGGAGTGTTTGCTTATAGAAGGATGCCATTTGGGCTGTGTAATGCGCCTACAACCTTCCAGAGATGCATGCTCTCTATTTTCTCTGATAAGGTGGAAAAATTTCTGGAAGTCTTCATGGATGACTTCTCAGTATATGGAGACTCATTCAGCTTCTGTCTTGATCACCTGAAACTTGTTCTGGAAAGATGCCAAGAGACCAACCTAGTTTTAAACTGGGAAAAATGTCACTTCATGGTGACTGAAGGGATTGTCCTTGGGCATAAAATCTCAAACAAGGGAATAGAGGTGGATCAAGCAAAAATAGAGGTAATTGAAAAATTACCACCACCTGCCAATGTTAAGGCAATCAGAAGCTTTCTGGGGCATGCAGGATTCTATAGGAGGTTTATAAAGGATTTTTCAAAAATCGCAAAACCTCTAAGCAATCTGCTGGCTGCTGACACGCCATTTGTGTTTGACACAGAGTGTCTGTAGGCATTTGAAACGCTGAAAGCTAAGCTGGTCACAGCACCAGTTATTTCTGCACCAGACTGGACATAACCATTTGAGCTAATGTGTGATGCCAGTGATCACGCCATTGGTGCAGTATTGGGACAGAGGCATGACAAGCTTCTGCACGTCATTTATTATGCTAGTCGCGTTTTGAATGATGCCCAGAAAAATTACACAACCACAGAAAAAGAATTACTTGCAGTGGTTTATGCCATTGACAAGTTCATATCATACTTAGTAGGATCAAAAGTGATTGTGTATACTGACCATGCTGCTCTTAAATATCTACTCACAAAGCAGGATTCAAAACCCAGGCTCATCAGATGGGTGTTGCTTCTGCAAGAGTTTGATATAGAAATAAGAGACAGAAAAGGGACAGAGAACCAAGTAGCTGATCATCTGTCCCGGATAGAGCCAATAGAAGGGACATCCCTCCCTTCTCTGGAGATCTCTGAGACTTTTCTGGATGAGCATTTATTTGCCATTCAGGAAACACCATGGTTTGCCGATATTGCAAACTATAAAGCTGGAAGGTTCATACCCAAAGAGTACAACACGCAACAAAAGAAAAAATTAATCACTGATGCAAAGTACTACTTGTGGGATGAACCCTATCTCTTTAAGAGATGTGCAGACGGAATAATCCGTAGGTGTGTTCCTAGAGAAGAAGCACAGAGGATCCTATGACATTGCGATGGATCTCAATATGGAGGCCATTTTGGAGGTGAGCGAACAGCCACCAAGGTCCTCTAATGTGGCTTCTATTGGCCCACACTCTATAAAGATTCCTGAGAGTTTGTACGTAACTGTGACAGTTGCCAAAGAGCTGGTAATCTGCTTCATGGTTACGCCATGCCTCAATAAGGAATCTTGGAGATTGAGTTGTTTGACGTATGGGGAATTGACTTCATGGGACCTTTCCCACCATCATTCTCAAACACTTATATTCTGGTGGCAGTTGACTATGTATCAAAATGGGTTGAGGCCATTGCCACACCCACCAATGATACTAAAACAGTGCTGAAGTTCCTCCAGAAACATATCTTTAGCAGGTTTGGTGTCCCTAGAGTACTAATCAGTGATGGGGGCACTCACTTCTGCAACAAACAGCTTTACTCTGCCATGGTCCGGTATGGGATTCGCCACAAGGTGGCGACTCCATATCATCCACAGACTAATGGACAAGCTGAAGTCTCCAACAGAGAGCTAAAAAGAATTTTAGAACGGACTGTAAGTACCCATAGAAAGGATTGGGCAAGAAGCTTGGATGATGCTCTGTGGGCTTACAGAACAGCATTCAAGACCCCTATAGGGACCTCTCCATACCAACTTGTGTATGGTAAGGCATGTCACCTGCCCGTGGAACTGGAACATAAAGCCTACTGGGTAACCAGATTCCTAAACTTTGATGCTAAATTAGCAGGAGAAAAGAGATTGCTCCAGCTAAATGAGCTAGATGAATTCAAATTCACTGCTTTCGAAAATGCCAAGCTTTATAAAGAGAAATAAAAAAAGTGGCATGATAGAAAGCTGTCATCTAGAATCTTTGAACCAGGACAGAAGGTTCTGCTGTTTAACTCTAGACTCAAGCTATTCCCCAGGAAACTGAAATCCCGGTGGAGGGGACCATATGAGATTACAAGTGTATCACCATATGGTTATGTGGAGCTTCAAGATATTGATTCTGATAAGAAGTTCATTGTCAATGGACAGAGAATCAAGCACTATCTTGAAGGTAATGTTGAGCAAGAGTGCTCAAGGCTGAAGCTAGACTAAAAGCTCAGCAAGGTCCAGCTAAAGACAATAAAGAAGCGCTTGCTGGGAGGGAACCCAGCCATGGGGCATCAATCCTCTAATCATTTTGCCCTATTTTTATTTTTATTTGTTTATATAAAGTTCATTGATAACAAGGTAAAGAATCAATTGCATAAGTTCACAGGGTTACAGAAGGATTCTGCACATAAAACAGAGAAAAAGAGCTCACTGGCAAGGAAACACCAGTAAAAGTCTGTTTTGGGCGTTCAACGCCCAACAGAAGCATCCACTGGGTGTTGAACGCCAGTAAGGATAGCCATCTGGGCGTTAAACGCCAGAAAGAAGCTCTTTCTGGGCGTTTAACGCCAGATTTACAACATTCTGGGCGTTCAGAAAAACGCCCAGTAACAAAGGACTTCCTGGCGTTCAACGCCAGAAAGAAGCAGCAGCTGGGCGTTGAACGCCCAGGAGAGGCAGCATTTGGGCGTTGAACGCCCAAAACATGCAGCGTTTGGGCGTTCAAACGCCAGGATGGTGGGGAGGAGGTAAATTCATTTTTTCTTCATATTTTTCATTTTAATCTTAATTTTCATGCTTCAATTCATGATTTCTTGCATAAACATGTTAAGAACCCTGATTTCTAAAATCCCTAATTTCTAAAAACCCTACCTTAAAAATATCAAATGTATCTTAATCCATAAGCACAAACCCTCTTTTTCAAATTCAATCCAACTCTTTTTCAAATTTTCAAAACAAATCTATTTTTTTCAACTAATATCTTTTTCAAATCTCCACATTATCTTTTTCAAAATCTAGATTTATCTTTTTCAAAAATTTTTCATATCTTTTCAATTTTAAACTATATCCTCTCTTATCATATCTTTTATCTTATCTTTTCCAAATCAATCTTTTTATCATATCTTTTCAAAATTTTTGAACCCACCCCCTCCCTTTATATATGGGTTCGGCCTCCACCCTCCTCCATCAACAATTGCACCTAGCTCTCCTTCTATCCCTCTCCTTTCTTTTCTTTTGCTTGAGGACAAGCAAACCTCTAAGTTTGGTGTGTTTATCCGTGATCACTAAGAGCATGGCTCCTAAGGGAAAACAACCCACTTCAAGAGGCAAGAAAGAGAGCATTCCAAAACCACTTTGGAATCAAGGGAAGTTCTTATCTAAAGAACATTCAGACCATTATTATAAAATAATTGGTCTAAGATCAGTGATCCCGGAAGTTAGATTCGATCTGAAAGAAGACGAATATCCGGAGATCCAGGAGCAAATTCGAATCAGGAACTGGGAGGTCCTAGCTAATCCTGAAACGAAAGTGGGAAGGAATATGGTCCAGGAGTTCTATGCTAATATGTGGCATACAGACAGGCAAAGACTATCTGGATCTGATATCTATGACTATCGAACTGTGGTCAGAGGAAAGATTATTCATACCCACCCTGACAAGATCAGAGAGATCTTAAAGCTACCTCAGTTGAAAGATGATCCAGACTCCTTCAATAGGAGAATGATGAGAACAAACAAGAGCCTGGATAAGATTCTAGAGGACATATGCATCCCTGGAGCCAGGTGGACCACCAGCACGAAGGGTGTTCCTAATCAACTCAAAAGAGAAGATCTCAAACCAGTAGCTAGAGGCTGGCTGGATTTCATTGGGCATTCTCTGCTGCCCACCAGCAACCGTTCTGAAGTCACTATTAGAAGAGCAGTGATGATCCATTGCATCATGATGGAAAAAGAAGTGGAAGTTCATCAACTGATTTCAACTGAATTCTACAAAATTGCAAATAAAAATTCCAAAGATGCCAGGTTGGCTTATCCAAGCTTGATTTCTATGCTCTGCAAGGACGCTCGAGTAAGGATGGGAATAACTGAGTATATCTCAATTGAGAAACCAATCACCAAAGCATCAATGGAAAAACAACAAGCATAGGATGACCCCATCAAGAAGAAAACACAGGAATTTCTCCCAGAAATCCCTCAATCTGAATATTGAGAGTATCTTGAAACATCAGTTACCAAGATGCAAGAAGCTATGGAACAAATAATAAAGGAACAGAAGGAACAAAGTCAAATTCTTTGCTACTTGATTAAAGAACAGGAAGAGCAAGGGCGTGACTTGAGGGAATTAAAGCGCCAGAAGTTATCTCTTGAAGGACCAAGCACCCCACAGATCCGAGGAACATCCACTTCCCAGAACAAAGGTTGTTAAATTCCAATTTCTGCTTTAACTCTGTGATAGTTGTCGTTATAGGAGTTTACCTTAGGAGTCATATAATAGTAATTAGTGTCTATTTTGATTTTATCTTCAATTAAGTTATAGTCTATTTTTCTCATCATCAGCAAACACGAATAAAATAGCAGATCTTTTGAATAAGAGGCAATAAAATTCGAGTTTTAATAAGAAAAAAAAATCTAATTAGTAACATGTGGTGGCAATGCTTTCTGTCTTCTGAATGAATGCTTGAACAGTGCATATATCTTTTGAATTTATTGTTTAAGACTGTTAAATATGTTGGCTCTTGAAAGAATGATGAACATGAGACATGTTATTGATAATCTGAAAAATCATAAAAATGTTTCTTGAAGCAAGAAAAAGCAGCAAAGAACAAAGCTTGCAGAAAAAAAAATATAGAAAGAAAAAGAAAAGCAAGCAGAAAAAGACAAAAGCTCTTAAAACCAAAAGGCAAGGGTAAATAAAAAGGATCCCAAGGCTTTGAGCATCAGTGGATAGGAGGGCCTAAAGGAATAAAATCCTGGCCTAAGCGGCTAAACCAGGCTGTCCCTAGCCATGTGCTTGTGGCGTGAAGGTGTCAAGTGAAAACTTGAGACTGAGCGGTTAAAGTCAAGGTCCAAAGCAAAAAGAAGAGTGTGCTTAAGAACCCTGGACACCTCTAATTGGGGACTTTAGCAAAGCTGAGTCACAATCTAAAAGGGTTCACCCAATTATGTGTCTGTGGCATTTATGTATCCAGTGGTAATACTGGAAAACAAAGTGCTTAGGGCCACGGCCAAGACTCATAAAGTAGCTGTGTTCAAGAATCATCATACTGAAATAGGAGAATCAATAACACTATCTGAATTCTAAGTTCCTATAGATGCCAATCACTCTGAGCTTCAATGGATAAAGTGAGATGCCAAAACTGTTCGGAAGCAAAAAGCTACTAGTCCCGCTCATCTAATTAGAATCTGAGCTTCACTCAAAAACTCTGAGATATTATTACTTCTTAACTTATTAGTCTTCTATTTTATTTTTCTAGTTGCTTGAGGACAAGCAATAGTTCAAGTTTGGTGTTGTGATGAGCGGATATTTTATACGCTTTTTGCGGTTAATTTCATATAGATTTTAGTATATTTTAGTTAGTTTTTAGTTTATTCTCATTAGTTTCTAGGCAAAATTCATATTTCTGGACTTTACTATGAGTTTGTGTGTTTTTCTGTAATTTCAGGTATTTTCTGGCTGAAATTGAGGGAGCTGAGCAAAAATCTGATTCAAGCTGAAAAAGGACTGCTGATGCTGTTGGATTCTGACCTCTCTGCACTCAAAATGGAATTTCTGGAGTTAAAGGAGTCCAAATGGCGCGCTTCCAATTGCGTTCGAAAGTCGACATCCAGGGCTTTCCAGCAATATATAATAGTCCATACTTTGCTCAAGGATAGACGATGTAAACTGGCGTTCAACGACAGTTCCATGCTGCTGTCTGGCGTCCAGCGCCAGAAACAAGTTACAAAGTGGAGTTCAACGCCAGAAATAGGTTACAACCTGGTGTTGAACGCCCAAAACAGCCCAGGCACGTGAGAAGCTTTAGTCTCAGCCCCAGCACACACCATGTAGGCCCCAGAAGTGGATTTCTGCACTATCTTTCATAGTCTACTCATTTTCTGTAAACCTAGATTACTAGTTTAGTATTTAAACAACTTTTAGAGATTTATTTTGCATCGGATGACATTTTAGATCTGAACTTTGTACCTTTTGACGGCATGAGTCTCTAAACTCCATTGTTGGGGGTGAGGAGCTCTGCTGTGCCTCGATGAATTAATGCAAGTATCTCTGTTTTCCATTCAAACATGCGTATTCCTATCTAAGATATCCATTTGCGCCTAATTATGGTGAAGGTGATGATCCATGACATTCATCACCTTCCTCAATCCATGAACGTGTGTCTGATAATCACCTCCGTTCTACATCAGATTGAATGAATATCTCTTAGATTCCTTAATCAGAATCTCCGTGGTATAAGCTAGAATCCATTGGCAGCATCCTTGAGAATCCAGAAAGTCTAAACCTTGTCTGTGGTATTCCTAGTAGGATTCTGGGATTGGATGACTGTGACGAGCTTCAAACTCGCGAGTGCTGGGCGTAGTGACAGACGCAAAAGGATAGCGAATCCTATTCCAGTATGATCGAGAACCTACAGATGATTAGCCGTGCGGTGACAGCGCACTTGGACCATTTTCACTGAAAGGAAGGATGGTAGCCTTTGACAACGGTGATCCTCCAACACACAGCTTGCCATAGGAGGGACGTGCGTGCGTGAAGAAGAAGATAGGGAGAAAGCAGAGATTCAAAGGACAAAGCATCTCCAAAACTCCAACATATTCTCCAATACTGCACAACAAGTAATTAATTCGCACTCCTTTATTTTCCACTATTTAAACTGATAAACATAATTGACTTTCTGACTAAGATTTACAAGATAACCATAGATTGCTTCAAACCAACAATCTCCATGGGATTCGACCCTTACTCACGTAAGGTATTACTTGGACGACCCAGTGCACTTGCTGGTTAGTGGTACGAGTTGTGAAAAGTGTGATTCACAATTCGTACACCAACTCTCTCTTTGGATTCTCTTCTGTATTGCTTGGAAGAGTACTAGGAGGGAGTTCAGTAATTTTCTTACTCAGCTGACCCACTTATGCCTCCAAATTTCTAATGGAGGATCTTGTTTCAGTCATGAAACTTTGAGTGGTTTTGATTAGATCAGAGACAATAGTTGCTAAGTCAGAGTGGCTTTGCTTAGAATTCTCTGTCTGTTGCTGAGAAGATGATGGAAAAGGCTTGCTATTGCTAAACCTGTTTCTTCCACCATTATTATTGTTGAAACCTTGTTGAGGTCTCTGTTGATCCTTCCATGAGAGATTTGGATGATTTCTCCTTGAAGGATTATAGGTGTTTCCATAGGGTTCTCCCATGTAATTCACCTCTTCCATTGCTGGGTTCTCAGGATCATAAGCTTCTTCTTCAGAGGAAGCTTCCTTAGTACTACCTGTTGCTGCTTGCATTCCAGACAGACTCTGAGAAATCATATTGACTTGCTGAGTCAATATTTTATTCTGAGCCAATATGGCATTCAGAGTATCAATCTCAAGAACTCCTTTCTTCTGAGCTATCCCATTATTCACAGGATTCCTTTCAGAAGTGTATATGAATTGGTTATTTGCAACCATTTCAACGAGTTCCTGAGCTTTTGCAGGCGTCTTCTTCAGATGAAGAGATCCTCCAACAGAGCTATCCAATGACATCTTGGATAGTTCAGACAGACCATCATAGAAAATTCCTATGATGCTCCATTCAGAAAGCATGTCAGAAGGACATCTTCTGATTAATTGCTTGTATCTTTCCCAAGCTTCATAGAGGGAGTCACCTTCTTTCTGTCTGAAGGTTTGGACTTCCACTCTAAGCTTGTTCAATTTTTGAGGTGGAAAGAACTTTGCCAATAAGGCATTAACTAGCTTTTCTCAAGAGTTCAGGCTTTCTTTAGGTTGTGAATCCAACCATGTCCTAGCTCTGTCTCTTACAGCAAAAGGAAAAAGCATAAGTCTGTAGACTTCAGGGTCAACCCCATTGGTCATGACAGTGTCACAGATTTGCAAGAATTCAGCTAAGAACTGATGAGGATCTTCCAATGGAAGTCCATGAAACTTGCAATTCTGTTGCATTAGAGAAACTAATTGAGGCTTAAGCTCAAAGTTGTTTGCTCCAATGGCAGGGATTGAGATGCTTCTCCCATGGAAGTCGGGAGTAGGTGCAATAAAGTCACCAAGGACCTTCCTTGCATTGTTGGCATTGTTGTTTTCGGCTGCCATGGTTTCTTCTTCCTTGAAAAGCTTTGTTAGGCCCTCTAGAGAGAATTGTGCTTTAGCTTCTCTTAGCTTTCTCTTTAAGGTCCTTTCAGGTTCAGGATCAGCTTGAACAAGTATGTCTTTATCTTTGCTCCTGCTCATATGAAAGAGAAGAGAACAAGAAAGTAGGGAATCCTCTATGTCACAGTATAAAGATTCCTTGAGGTGTCAGAGGAAAAGAAGAATAGAAGGAGGAGGTAGATAGAAGAGAATTTGAACTTATCAAGAGGGATAGAGTTCGAATTGCACCTTGAGGAGGAGTGTTAGTCCCTTAAATAGAAGGTTGTGAGAAGAGGGGAAGAATTTTTGAAAATAAATTAAAAATATTTTGAAATAATAAAAAGAAATTTGAAAATTTGATTGAGATTTTCGAAAATTAAGATTAGGAAAGAAATTAAGTGATTTTTGAAAAAGATTTTGAAATTAGAAATCAAAAAGATATGATTGAGAGTTAATTTTGAAAAAGATATGATTGAAAAGATATGATTGAGAAGATATGATTGAAAATCAAATAAAAAAAAAGAAAGTTTTAAAATTAAAGTTGATTACTTGAATAACAAGAAATTAAAAGATATGATTCTTAAAATTTAAAATTTGATCCTTTTTTAATAGGCAAGTAACAACTTGAAAATTTTGAAGTAAATCACTAATTTTAGCAAGGATTTTCAAAAATAGTAATAAATAAAAAAATGGAAAGAAATTGATTTTGAATAGATATGATTGAAAAGATATGATTTGAAAAAAATTTGATTTTGAAAAATTATGAAGATTTGAAAAAAAAATTGAATTAAAAACAAAATCTTCCCTCTAGTGTCATCCAGACGTTAAACGCCCAGAATGACATCCATTCTGGCGTTTAACGCCCAAAACTCTACCTTTTTGGGCGTTAAACGCCCAGCCAGGTACCCTGGCTGGCGTTTAAACGCCAGTTTGCCTTCTCCAATGGGCGTTTTGAACGCCCAGCTTTTTCTGTTTGATTCCTCTGCTGAATGTTCTGAATCTTCAATTCTCTGTATTATTGACTTGAAAAGACACAATTTTGAAAATATTTTTGAATTTTTGATGATGAGAAACAACAATAAAAAAATGCAACTAAGATCAAATAAACAATGCATGCAGGACACCAAACTTAAAAATTTTCATATAGGAGACACTAACAAATTGAGAATGCATATGAGAAACAACAAAACACACAAAACAAGAGAATTTAAAGATCAGAGCAATGAAATCATCAAGAACAACTTGAAGATTAATGAAGAACATATTGCATGTTTTCAAAAAATGCAAGAAGAATGCAATTGACACCAAACTTAAAAATTGATACTAGACTCAAACAAGAAACATAAAATATTTTTGGTTTTTATGATTTTATAAATTTTTTTGTGATTTTTGAAACTTATATGGAAAAGAAAATAAAGGGATTCAAAACTTTTAATAAGAATTCCAGGAATCATGCAATGTTAGTCTAAAGCTTCAGTCTAAAAAGATTAGACATGTTTGGCCAAGCTTCAGCAAGACATTACATTCAGCAGCTAAATTGATGAGAATCAATCAGCTTTTGTGATGATAAGAACATCACCTTGAAACTCTAGAATTCATTCTTAAAAATTCTGAAAAATACCTAATCTAAGCAACAAGATGAACCGTCAGTTGTCCAAACTCGAACACTCCCCGGCAACGGCGCCAAAAACTTGGTGCACGAAATTGTGATCATCAACAATGGTGCCAAAGGAATTGGAGCTCTTAAACATGAATCACACTTTGTAACAATTCCGCACAACTAACCAGCAAGTGCACTGGGTCGTCCAAGTAATACCTTACGTGAGTAAGGGTCGATCCCACGGAGACTGTCGGCTTGAAGCAAGCTATGGTCACCTTGTAAATCTCAGTCAGGAAAATTCAAATGGTGATGGAGAATTGATAATTAAAAGATGAATAAAACATAAAATAAAGATAGAGATACTTATGTAATTCTTTGGTTGGAATTTCAGATAAGCGTATGAAGAAGCTTTGTTCCTCCTGAACCTCTGCTTTCCTATTGCCTTCTTCCAATCATTCATACTCCTTTCCATGGTAAGCTTTATGTTAGGCATCACCGTTGTCAATGGCTACTTCTCGTCCTCTCAGTGAAAATGTTCCAAATGCGCTGTCACCGCACGGCTAATCATCTGTCGGTTCTCGATCATGTCGGAATAGGATCCATTGATCCTTTTGCGTCTGTCACACGCCCCACAATCGCGAGTTTGAAGCTCGTCACAGTCATCCCTTCCCAGATCCTACTCAGAATACCACAGACAAGGTTTAGACGTTCCGGATCTCAGGAATGGCCGCCAATAATTCTAGCCTATACCACGAAGGTTCCAATCTTAGATTAGAAACCCAAGAGATATGCATTCAAGCCATTGTTAGTAGAACAGAGGTGGTTGTCAGGCACATGTTCATAGGTGAGAATGATGATGAGTGTCACGGATCATCATATCCATCAAGTTGAAGAACGAATGAATATCTTGGAGAAGAAATAGACTTGAGTTGAATAGAAAAACAATAGTACTTTGTATTAATTCATGAAGAACAGCAGAGCTCCACACCTTAATCTATGGTGTGTAGAAACTCCACCATTGAGAATACATAAGAACAAGGTCTAGGCATGGCTGTGAGACCAGCCCCCAAACGTGAAAAGGTCTATCAAAGTATATCAAGTGTGTAGATAGATGAAAATACAATAGCAAAAGGTCCTATTTATAGAAGACTAGTAGCCTAGTGTTTACAGAAATAAGTAATTAATGCAGAAATCTTCTTCCGGGCCCACTTGGTGTGTGCTTGGGCTGAGCATTGAAGCTTCCATGTGTAGAGACTTTTCTTGGATTTAAACGCCAGCTTTTGTGCCAGTTTGGGCGTTAAACGCCAGAATTCTTGAACTGACTTGGAATACCTGTTTGGGCCTTCAAATCTCGGGCAAAGTATAGACTATTATATATTTCTGGAAAGCCCAAGATGTCTAATTTCCAACGCAATTAAGAGCGCACCAATTGGGCTTCTGTAGCTCTAGAAAATCCACTTTGAGTGCAGGGAGGTCAGAATCCAACAGCATCTGCAGTCCTTTTTCAGCCTCTGAATCAAATTTTTGCTCAGGTCCCTCAATTTCAGCCAGAAAATACCTGAAATCACAGAAAAACACACAAACTCATAGTAAAGTCCAGAAAAGTGATTTTTAAATAAAAACTAATAAAAATATAATAAAAACTAACTAAAATATACTAAAAACATACTAAAAATAATGCCAAAAAGCGTATAAATTATCCGCTCATCAAGCGCATACTAGAGAAGATAGTCAAGCCTCATAGGAAGGACTGGAGCACCAGGCTTGTAGATGCGCTTTGGGCTTATCGGACAGCATACAAGACACCCATCAGAATGAGTCCCTTCTGCCTAGTATATGGAAAGGCTTGCCACCTCCCAGTGGAGGTGGAACACAAGGCTATCTGAGCTGTGCGGGAATGCAACATGGGATTTAAGAAGGCTGGTGCTGAAAGGAAGCTGCAACTAGCAGAACTGGAAAACCTTCGACTCGAGGCATATGACAACTCCAGATATACAAAGAAAAGGTGAAGGCTGTGCATGACAAGCATATCATGAGAAGACATTTCAGACCTGGGGAGCTAGTTCTCCTTTACAACTCTAGGTTGAGACTCATGCCAGGCAAGCTGAGATCAAGGTGGGAAGGCCCCTATAGAGTCGAGAAGGCAGAGCCATATGGAGTCTTCCACCTGAATCACCCTTCCAGCTCCAAATTCATCAAGGTCAATAGACATCGCGTGAATCTGTATCATGGTGAGAAGATGAAGAACAATAAGGAGCTCGAGATCTTCCTCTTGGAGGATCCGCCAACAGAAGCAGACTGAGCTTGTGGACCGTCCAACTTAAGGACGTAAAAGCAAAGTGCTATGTGGGAGACAACCCACCATGGTATGATCGTCCCTTTTCATTCCTAGTTTTATTTTATTTTGTTTTTCACAGTACTCTTCATACTTTCTGCATAACCATTTGCATTCTGCATTCTGCACAAAAAAAAAAAACGCATTCGACGCGTGAGCGTCGCTGACGCGTACACGTCATATGTGAATGCGAGCATAATGAGAATTGACCCGAGAGTTGGGCCGGAGTGGTGCTGGAAACGTGCCCTGCGCACAAGCAAGCCCACGCGTACGCGTCCCTCACGCGTGCACGTCGCTTGCGCATTTGCCAGGCCATGCGTACGCGTGACCCCGGAAATCAGCGTAAATGAGTGTATGACCCGAGAGTTGTGCTGGTTTGGGGCTGGAATTGTGCTAGTAGCACAAACACCATCACACGTACGCGTCCCTAACGCGTACGCATCATTTTCACAAAACGGCCGTTCACGCGTGCGCGTGCCTGACGCGCACGCGTCGTATGCAATGTTGGCCCTCTCGCATAACAACCCGAGAGTTGTGCGTGCGCGGGGATGCCTTCACGCAATTTGCACAATCCAAGGCACGCGTGCGTGTGCCTGGCGCCTACGCGTCACTTTCAAACTTGCACAACCCACGCGTATGCGTGCCGTACGCGTACGCGTCGCATGCGACGCACAATTAAACATCTTCACCGCCTGATTTCCAATCTTCCCTCCCCCAATCCTAATTATCTTTCCCTCATCATTCTTTCTTCTTCCCTCTATTCTTCCTCATTCATTCTTATTATCTACCACTTTCTTCTTCCCTTTCTCACCTTCTACATCAGGTTTCTTTCTCTCATTTCCTCTACTTTTTCATTCTTCTTTCAATTATCGCATTTATTTATTTTTCTTTCTTCGAAATTTTTCTTTCATGATTAGTTATTTATAGTTTCTTTTTCACTCCTTTCTTTTTCCATGCATTTTTTATGTTAGTGTTGGAGTTTTATTTTGGGTATTACCTTCTTTTTCTTAAGCTTGTGGATATTATGAGGAGTAATTTGACAATTAATATTTAATTGTGGCTCTCATATACCTTTGGATTATATTATTTTTATTCCTATTTTAACTTGCACACCACGTGTTTGTGAAAAAGCTTTTATGGCACTTTGAATCCTATTTTATTTTACTCCTTTACTTGAGTGCCTATTTTTCACAACACTTGTACTCCACATGTATTTGGGATTATCATTCACAATTGTCATCATACAAGTGCTCTTTAAGTTGGCACAATTATTAATTGATGCTTGAGTTATGCTTCTTATGCCCATTACTTGCATGCTTTTACCCTCTTGCATCTACTTCTTATGAATTGCCTTTTTGCTCTTATTTGATATCTTACCTACATGTTGTAGCTACCATGTATTTAAGCTATTCTCTTCCCTTTGGCATTCATTATCACTTGGAATTTCTTCCTTCTAGTTTTAGTTATCTATATTTAACCTTCTTCCTCTTCCCTTCTTCCTTAGGCATGGGTACCAAGAAAGGAAAAGAGAAGGCCACTGACAAGACACCAGCAAAGAGACGAACCAAGAGGGCACCAGCTAAGGCGCTTCTATCTACCAGCGTCAAGCCGCCAACAAAGCGGGTAAAGAGGATCATTAAAGTTGACGCAGCAGAAATAGCCTTTCCCGCAAGGGACTCCACACGGTTCACTAACCGTTATTGCGAACAGATGTTCCCCATCCTAGCCGAGAGAAACTACAACAATGAGCATCTACTCATTGTTCCAACCCACTTTGTTGATTTTGTGGAGCCCCACATAAAGAGGAGACAGTGGGGATTTTGAGGAGGCAGCTGCGGGAGGCCAACTTATCATGGGTAGTTGAAATCTACTCCAACTTTTTCTCGCCTACCCTGCAGACTGTATATGTTCGTCAGCACCAAGTCCCTGTCTCTGAGAGTGCCATACAGCGAGCACTGGATCTTCCACTAACCCAGAGGGGCTAGATGCATATCAAGAGGCCTCTCTTAAGTGCCAAATGTAACAATTCGACTTGGTAAGTGTCCTTGGAGTTATAGCCTAACCTTGAAGCACCTGGATCTATGGGCCACATCGGTCAAAACCCAACAGCATCTCAGTCGAGTCACTTACCTTGGAGGCTCACGTGTGGGCACAGATTATGTCCCACTATATCTTTCCGAGCACTCACGAGTCCACCTTCACAGCAGACATGGCTGTCCTCATTTGGTGCATCCTGACAGAGCAACCTCTCAACCTGCCCCCGACATATCCGGCAAGCGATGGAACATGTACAGATAGCGGGTAACCTGCCTTTCCTCGCCTTGGTTTCTGATTTAGTCTTTGCAGTAGGTGTGTCCTATCGGGCAGGAGACATGAAGGTCATGATCCCTAGGGCCGACTAGTACGTCCCACATGGGAAGTACATCAGGCCACCAGTTCCTTCTGCGAGCCGGCCTGCAGACCTATCTTTGGATACTCCTCCGTCTTCTACTCCACCATCGTCCACACCACAAGCACCATCCACCCATCAGATGTTTCTTCAGATCCTTGAGAGGTTCGACTGGCAAGACTAGCGGATGGAGCAAATGGAGCGCCATAACAAGCGCCGATACAACTACCTGAAGGAACTTATAATTGGTACTCACCCACTTCCAGAACAGAAGGACACTCTGGACTCCCCTTCATCCAGTAGCACAGGAAGGCAGGACGAACCAGACAGCGGAGGCGATGCTTCCATCCCTACCTTGCTCCTTACTGATGGCACGGAGGACCGTGCCAAGCCTTAAGTGTGGGGAGGTCAGTCCCTGACTTCTGAAGGTAACTTCTCTCTCTTAACACCAACATTTGACTTCTTCTTTTGTTAGATAGGATAGATTGCATGATAATAGTTGCTTGCATGTATGTTTTGCTTGGTTAAAGTAATGAGTTTCTTTTCAAGACCCTAATTTATAATATTTCACTAATTTAAATTGAAACTTTTGTGTTAAACTTGTTTGAAGATTGTAATTTGGAACGTGAATTATAGCTAAAAATACACAACCTGTGTGATTTTGAGCTTAATTACATGGTTATATTATTTAACCATAATATTTTATTCTTGTGTGTGTTCTTCTCTATAATTGCAATCTTTACTTTGTTTCATTCTATATGTCCATTATTTAGTATATTCATGCTTACATATTGGTCCATGGCAGAAGTTAACCAATTAAGAGATTTCAAATAAGAGAATAACGTTGCATGTATAGCTCTTAACCAGCTAAGATCCGCCTCACCAATTTAAAAAGAATTGTCACAAATTTTAGAAATAAAAATACTGGGAGTATGAGTCCAAGGTCGTCTCCCAACGAGTTGCAGGAAAGAGTGCTAATTCATTAATCAGAAAATTCCCAGAAAGTTTGAGTTTTGATAATGAGTAATTAAAATAATTGTGAATTAAAGCAATAAAAGTAAACTAAGAATAAATATTGATATTCCAAATAAAAGGCCTTGATTGGGGGAATAATTAAGTGGAAGTCCTATCCTTGTTGGAATCTTCTCAAGTGTAGTGTAAAGAGGTTGTTGTTCTCACTTGGTTAACCCTTACTGAATAAAGGAAAGTATAGTGATTGAACTAACTTTTACCCACAAATCCTAGTCCTCTCCCTTGGGAAGGTCCAGCGTTAGCAGATACAGAATTATCCAACAACGTCCAATTTAACTAGGCACTTGAGCATTCCAACTCAAGTGTCTCCTCTTAATCAACCCCATGTCAAGTAGAGGTTCTACTCCATTGACATGAAATTAATAATCATAAAAATATAAGAAGACATAATTAAATAAAATCAAATAGAGAATTAAAATTAATTAAAAATAAAAATAATTTTATATATTAATAAACTCAAAATGTAACATACTTATTTGAATAGAGTCAATAATCAACTGAAAAGAGTAAAGAATAAGGAAACAAACTAAAGTAGCATCTTCACGGAGGTAATGGCTCTTCAACATCCACAATCCAAAGCAAAAGCATAAACTATCAATGTAACACTAATCTAGATTCAGATCTAAAACTAAAGTAATCCTAATGTGATGAATCTGAATGTGTGTGGATGCTTGTTGAGTCTCTGCATGTTCCTTCGCTTTATTCTGTGTTTCTGGACCAAAAATTAGGTTAAAACGCGGCCCAAAATCGCCCCCAGCGTATTCTGTTATTTTTGCAGATCGCGCAGGTTACGCATACGCGTCGTCCACATGTTCGTGTCGTTCAACGATTTTCCTTGTCACGCGTTTGTGTCGTCCACGCGTTCGCGTCATTCGTGCAGACTTCAATCCACGCGTTTGCGTCAGGCACGCGTTTGCGTTGCTACGATTTCTTCTTTTCGCGTGCTCGCGTGGGCCATGCGCTCGCGTTATTGTTCGTTGGTCATCTCCTTGGTTTCTTGTGTTCCTTCCATTTTTGCAAGCTTCCTTTTCGTTCTCTAAGCCATTCCTGCCCTATGAAGCCTGAAACACTTAACGCACAGATCACAGCATCGAATGGTATAAAGGAGAATTAAAATACATAATTAAAAGGTCTCCAAGAAGCAAGTTTTCAACCATAGAACAATTTTGGGAAGGAATTGTAAATACATGCTAATCATATGAATAAGTGGATAAAGACTTGACAAAAACACTCAATTAAACACAATATAAATCATAAAATAATGGTTTATCAACCTCCCCACACTTAAACATTAGCATTTCCTCATGCTTAGTTGATGGAGATAAAATAAATGAAAAGGGAAATGCAAAACTCATGAAATGCAATGCAACCTATATATATGAATGCAACTATATGATTTTTGTCTACTTGGTTAAAATAAATAAGCTCTTCAAGACAAACATAAATTTAATTTTCACTAACTCAATTTATATAGTAAAAACAGGTAACATTGTAAGAAGACAGCTCATGAAAGCAGGGAACATAGAATTAAGCACTGAACCCTCACTGATGGTGTATGTGCACTCTAGTCTCTCAAGTGTATAGGGTAATCACTCTACTCTTCTCTAATCATGCTTTCTAAATTTTGTTCTTCACCTAACCAATCAATAATATTTAATGTACCAATGCAAACATCATGAGGTCTTTTCAAGGTTGTAATGGGGCTAAGGTAAGAGTAAGGGTGTATATATATATGGCTAAGTGAGCTATAAATTGAATCTTTAATTAACCTAAGATTTCACCTGACATATATACACTCTATATAACTCTAGAATCATGCCTAGCTACCCAAAAATTTTCCACTTTTGCATTACATACTCATGCATCAACTTTCTTTTCATTTTTATCACATATGCATTGATCTTTGAACTTAGCTTAACTTAGAATTGGGGTAATTTTGTCCCTTTATTTATTTATTTATTGAATATTATATATATATATATATATTAACATGAAAATAAACATAGCTTATCAATGCACATGGATTTTTAAAAATTTTTTACAGTTTCACAAGAGTAGGTACCCAAATTCCCATTATTTTATCATGACACATTCCCTTATTAACCCTTGTTCCAACAATTCTCCCATACTTAATTAACACACAATTTCTATCTTAAGCTAACCAAAGATTCAATTGGGATATTTAATTATTTTTCCGCTTAGGGCTAGTAATGTGATAAAATATAGAACAGGTGGGATAAAAATGCTCAAAATGGCTAACAAAGGTGATTTAAAGGGTAGGCTTATTTGGGATAAGTGAGCTAAAATCAAACAATGGCCTCAATCATATGCATGCATATAACACATTAAACATTGGACATATAGGATAAAACAAAATAAAGATTACAATCATAGAGAAGTAAACACACAGGAATAAAATATTCATGGTTAAATAATGTAACCATGTAAATAAGCTCGAATCTCACAAGTTGTGTGTTCTTAGCTTTTTTAAACTATGTTCCAAATACAACTTCAAACAAATTTAACACAAAAGTTTTTATTTAAGTTAGTGAAATTTTTCGAAAATAGGGTCTTAGAAGAAACTTATTATCTTCAATCAAGTAGAACATGCATGCAAATAACCTATTTCTATGCAATCTATCCTATTCTAGACAAAAGGAAAAATTAACTAGATATCCTATTTTATTGGTGTTTAGGGAAGAGAATTTACCTCCGAAAGTCAGGTACTGACCGACCTCCCCACACTTAAGGCTTTGCACCGTCTTCGGTGCCATCTGTCAGGAACATAGGGGGGCTGGTAGCAGTATCTCCACCATCGAGACCGTCATGGCTCCCTGTGCTGGTAAATGAAGTGGAGTCCGGGGTGTCTGGATCTTTGTCAGGTCTGTAGTTTCCCATAAGTAGCTCCTTAAGGTATGTGAATCGGCGCTGGTTACGGTGCTCTCTTAGCTTTACTTTGTGTTCCTGCCGATCCAACCTTTCAAGTATTTGAGGGAGTAGTTAGTTTATTGTAGGTGCTTGTAGTGTGGAAGAAGAGGGGGTGTCTTCTGCTAGTTCTGTGCTCCGGTTGATAGTGGCTGATGGAGGTCTGATATATTTCCCGTTAGGGACGTGCTGATCATCCCGTGGAAGCATGGCTTTGGTGTCCCCAGCTCTATAGGAGACTCCGGCTGCTGAGACAAGATCTGAAACTAAGGCGAGAAAAGGTAAGTTTCTCGCAATTTGTACGTGTCCCATAGCACCCTGAATGTGTCTTGGTAAGTTTAGAGGCTGGTCTGTAAAGATACACCAGAGTAAAACAGCCATGTCTACCGTGAAGGAGGACTCATGAGTGCTCGAAAAGACGTAATGGGACATAATATGTGCCCATACTCGAGCCTCCAAGGTAAGTGCTGAAGCCAATATACCCTTAGGTCGGGAACGATGGTATCTGTAGATCCATCTGCTGCCAGGTTGTGCGATAACTCTGAGAACGGCGTCCCAATCAAATTGGTATGTCTGGCGCTTGAGTGAGGCTTCTTGGAATACGTCCAATCCTTCTGGAGCAGGGGGGAAGGTCTAAAGCTTGTAGAATGACCTCTTCAGTTATGGGGACTTGCTTCTGACGGACATAGACAAACTGCATGGTTGGCATGTGAAAGTTGGAGTAGAATTCTACTACCCACAATAGATTAACCTGCCGTGGCTGTCTCCGTAGGAACTCCCATTGTCATCGCTCAATGCGGGGCTCAACAAAGTCAGCAATGTGGGTTGGGAGGAAAAGAAGGTGCTCATTGTTATAGTTCCTTGCTGCCAGGATGGGGAACATCTGCTCACAGTAACGATTAGAAAACCGCGCAGTGTCCTTTGCTGGAAATGCTTTTTCTTTTTCATCGACCTTGATGATCCTCTTGATTCGTTTTGTTGAGGGTTTCACCGCTGTTAAGATGGCTCTGCCACTAATGCTCTTTTTGTTCCTCTCCTTGCCTTTCTTGGTGGCCATCCTGAAAAAGGAAAGAGGTAAGTACATGTAAAGCTAAGGGTTCGAGCAAGGGAGTGAACATTATGGTTGATAATCAATGCACGGTAAAGAGGGATGTCGTTAACACATGGTCTAGACTACATGTGAAAAGTTCATCAAAGGTAATATAGCAAGTGCATGTGATGGCAATTGAATGCGAGATGTTTATTGGCATGCCGGCAAAGGCATGAGTAGTATAGATCAAGCATTCAATGTCCAAGTTAGATTACCAAGTCTCTCAAACTAGCAATTTGTTTGTATTGACAATTATTTTTAATTAATAAAATATAAAAGGGGTTTTGTGAAAAACAGGCATTAAAGTAGTAGAGTAAAATAAAAAATAATGTGTAATACCATACGGGCGTTTTCACAAACACTTGGCATGCATGGTGAATATGTTATTGAAAGTAGTAAATTGATCATGCAAGCAATCCCTTATAAAAAGTAATATATAATTGTCAAAAAATTCCACAATATCTCACAAGCAAAATATAAAAGAGAATAATCACCTAATTAAATTGTTAACACCAATTAAAGGAATAAAAAGAAAGAAAAGAAAATATAGATAATGAAAGTAAAAAGAAAAAGAAAACATAGATAAAAATAATAAAGGAAAAGTAAAAAAAAAAAGTAAAGAAAGAAAGAAAAGAACCTTGATAATGGATGTGAAAAATAAGGAAGGAGAAGGTAAAAAAATGAGAATGAGTAGAGAAGGAGGAAGGGGGAAGAAAGAAATAATAAGGGAAAAGAGAAAATAAGGATTTGGGGAAGAAAAGATAAGATATTTTGGCTGATGTGGATAATCTGTGCGCCACATGTGACGCGGACATGTGGGTCATGCGGTCGCGTGGTGTTTGGTTCTTGTCAAGTGACGCGGACGCGTGGGTCACGCGGTCGCGTGACTTGATTTGTGCGAATGGCGCGAGAGTAGCTGCACGTTCGCGTAACTCTCTGTTTCAAACCCATTTTGCCAAATTTTAGGGTGACGCGATCGCGTGATTGACGCGATCGCGTGAATGGCCATATTTGGAGGACGATGCGGCCACGTGGCGCACGCGGTCGCGTGATGGGACTGGTGCTTCCAGCATCACTCCAGCCCAGCTTTACCATAACTTGCTGCCATACACCTCTTCTACGTCGATTTTTAGGGTCACGCGTTCGCGTGGTTGATGCGGATGTGTGGGAGGCTCTTTTGCAAAATCATGCGGACGCGTCATTGACGCGATCGCGTGGGCATGGTTATGCCTAAGGCACGCCTCCAGCCACGCTTTCGCGTGACTTTCTGTTCAACTTTCTTTTCTTTATAACGCACCTGCGACGCAGACGTGTCAGCGACGCTTATGCGTCGCGTGCATTTTTTTTTAAGATATGCAGAATGCTAATGCAAACTATATGCAGGGATGATGAGAAGAGTCATTAACATCATAAAATAAAATAAAGTAAAAATAAAGCTAAGACTGAAATGGAACGATCATACCATGGTGGTTTGTCTCCCACCTAACACTTTGCTTTTACGTCCTTAAGTTGGACGCTCTTCAGGCTCATTCTGCTACTATTGGTGGGTCTTCCAAGAGGAAAACCTCTAGTTCTTTGTTATCCTTCATCTTCTCACCATGATAAAGCTTCAGGCGGTGTCCATTGACCTTCAGAAATTTGGAGCTAGTAGGATGACGCAGGTGAAAAACTCCGTATGGTTCTGCCTTTTCTACTCTGTAGGGGCCTTCCCATCTTGATCTCAGTTTACCTGGCATAAGCCTCAGTCTGGAGTTATAAAGAAGAACTAACTCCCTGGTCTGAATTCTTTCCTTTTTATATGCTTGTCATAGACAACCTTCATCTTTTCTTTGTATCTCCTGGAGTTGTCATATGCTTCTAGGCGAAGATTCTCCAGTTCTGCTAGTTGTAGTTTTCTTTCAGCACCAGCTTTTTCAAGATTCATGTTGTACTCTCTCACAGCCCAGAAAGCCTTGTGTTCCACCTCTACTGGAAGGTGGCAAGCCTTTCTGTATACTAAGCGGAAGGGGCTCATCCCAATGGGTGTCTTGTACGCTGTTCTATATGCCCAGAGTGCATCTTGTAGCCTGGCACTCCAGTCCTTCCTATGAGGTTTTACTATCTTCTCTAGAATACATTTAATCTCTCTGTTAGAGACTTCTGCTTGCCCATTGGTTTGGGGATGGTAAGCTGTTGCTACTTTGTGAACTATCCCATGCTTCTTCAATAGTCCTGTTAGTCTCCTGTTACAAAAGTGGGTGCCTTGATCGCTCACGATTGCTCGTGGTGATCCAAAGCGACAGATAATATGGTTTCTAACAAAGGAAACAACAGTGTTAGCATCATCATTGCGGGTAGGAATTGCTTCCACCCATTTAGAAATATAATCTACAGCTAACAATATATAAAGGTAACCATTAGAATTTGGAAATGGACCCATGAAGTCAATGCCCCAAACATAAAAAATTTCACAGAAAAGCATAATCTGTTGAGGCATTTCATCCTTCTTGGATATATTACCAAACCTTTGGCATGGGAACAAGATTTACAAAATTCAGCAGCGTCTTTAAAAAGAGTAGGCCACCAGAATCCACAGTCTAGAATTTTTCTAGCTGTTCTCTGAGGGCCAAAATGTCCTCCACTCTCAGATGAGTGGCAAGCCTTTAAAATGGACTAGAATTCTGATTGAGGCACACACTGTCTAATTACCTGATCAGCACCACACCTCCATAAATATGGATCATCCCATATAAAATATTTTGACTCGCTTTTCAGCTTGTCTCTTTGATGCTTAGTAAAATTTGGAGGAAAAGTATGGCTAACTAAATAATTAGCTATAGGTGCATACCAAGGAACTACTTCAGATACTGCATGTAAGCTATCAAATGGGAAATTATCATTTATAGGAGTGGAGTCATCCTTAATGTGCTCAAGGCGACTCAGGTGGTCTGCCACTAAATTCTGGTTACCACTCCTATCTTTAATTTCTAAATCAAATTCTTGCAGCAGCAGTATCCAACGTATTAGCCTTGGTTTGGATTCCTTTTTAGCTAATAAATATTTTAGAGCTGCATGGTCTGAGTACACTACTACCTTAGTACCAAGTAAATAGGCTTGGAATTTATCCAGAGCAAAAACAATAGCTAGAAGCTCTTTTTCAGTAGTAGTGTAATTAGATTGAGCAGCATCTAAAGTTTTAGATGCATAAGCGGTTACAAAAGGATCCTTACTTTTGTGATGAGCCAGCGCCGCTCCTACTGCATGGTTGGAAGCATCACACATGATTTCAAATGGCTAGCTCTAGTCTGGTCCTCTCACAATTGGAGCTTGAGTCAGGGCGATCTTCAGCTTATCAAATGCTTGCATACAGCTCTCACTGAACTCGAACTCAATATCTTTCTGCAGCAATCTGGATAAAGGCAATGCTACCTTACTGAAGTCGTTAATAAATCTCCTGTAAAAACCTGCATGGCCAAGGAACGAACGGACTTCCCTCATGGAGGAGGGGTAAGGTAAACTAGAAATAACATCCACCTTTGCTGGATCTACGGAAATGCCAGTATTAGACACAACATGTCCTAGTACAATTCCTTGTTTTGCCATAAAGTGACATTTTTCAAAATTCAATACAAGGTTTGTACTGACACATCTATCTAACACTCTAGATAAACTATCCAAGCAAAGGCTAAATGAATCACCATATACGCTAAAATCATCCATAAAAACCTCCATACAGTTCTCAATAAGATCTGAAAAGATACTCATCATGCATCTTTGGAAAGTAGCAGGTGCATTACACAAGCCAAAAGGCATTCTTTTATAAGCATACGTTCCAAAGGAGCATGTAAAAGTGGTCTTCTCCTGATCTTCAGGAGCTATATGAATTTGAAAGTATCCTGTATAGCCATCTAAAAAACAATAATGAGATTTACCTGACAGGCGATCAAGCATTTGATCAATGAATGGCAAGGGGTAATGATCCTTGCGAGTGGCTTGGTTGAGACGCCTATAGTCAATGCAAACTCTCCATGAATTCTGCACTCTAGTTGCCAGGAGCTCTCCATGCTCATTTCTTACTGTTGTGACTCCAGACTTCTTTGGCACCACTTGTACTGGACTGACCCACTCACTATCTGAGATGGGGTAAATGATATCTGCTTCAAGTAGTCTGGTCACTTCCTTCTTGACAACTTCTAAGATGGTGGGATTCAATCTTCTTTGAGGCTGACGGACAGGCTTTGCTCCCTCTTCTAAGAATATTCTATGCTCACAAATTTGGGGACTGATGCCTACTATATCCGCCAAGCTCCATCCAATTGCTTTCTTATGTTTTCTCAGCACACTGAGTAGCTGTTCTTCTTATTGAGAAGTAAGTTCCTGTGGAATAATAACGGGAAACTTCTGCTTGTCCTCAAGGTAAGCATACTTGAGGTGTGGAGGAAGGGGCTTTAATTCTAATTTCTGCTCATAGCTAGGCTCTGGATCATCCGGGGATGGTGATAATGGTAAAGTATTCTCATTATTTTCAGAAAGTGTCCCCACACTTAGACCTTGCTCCATGTACTTCTCTTCTAATTCTTCCTGGTGAACTTCAGCTACAGTTTCATCAATAATGTCATACTGGAAGATAGAATGATCTTCCGGAGGATGCTTCATAACTTCATTTAAACTAAAACTCACTGTTCTGCCATCTATCTCAAAGGAGTAAGTTCCTGAGAATGCATCCAGCTTGAACTTTGTGTATTTAGGTACCTGTTGAATAACATCAAAAAGGGGAATAGTTACCTCGACCTTTTTGAATATTTCTACCATTTTGGGATCAAGTTCCATCTGCTTTCTAGGCTTCCTTGCAAGTTGTGGAAAGGGGATAGGATGGGCACGATTTACAGCTTCTGTATCCCTTGGTGCTTCATTATGTGGTTGAGCTTCCTCTTCTTCAACTATGTCTTGTACTTCCTCTTCCTCTTCAGCATCTTCCATTTCCACCACATCCTCTGCTGACACGTGTTCTGGTGGACTTGGCTCCTCATGGTTCCTCTCCTGTAACGTGGTTTCAGACCTCAAAGTGATGGCATTGATGCCACCTTTTTGATTAGGCAGTGGTTGTGAAGGAATTCCACTGGAGCTTGAAGGTTGATGTGTGGAATTAAGTGATGAATCCATTCGGGAGACGAGAGCTTGTAAAGTGGCAGTCAAGTCATTCAGACTAGAGTTCAGCTGCCCCTGCATGTCCTGCTGTCCTTGCGCAAGAGAACGGAGTATCTTGTCATTTGATGAGGAGTTAGAATAAGTGACCTGAGGAACTTGTTGTTGGTTGTGCTGGGTTCCTTGTGATTGTCTTAGGTGAGGTGCTCTGTAAGGTTGGTTCTGATTCTGCTGTCTGTTGTTGTTATTATTATTCCACCTCTGGTTTCCATTATTGTCTCTGTCTCCTCTGTTATAGTTGTCCCTCCAGCCAGGGTTGGAATTATCTTTCCAGCCTTGATTGGAGTTGTCCTGCCATCCATGGTTATAGTTGCCACCTTGGTTGTAGTTGCCACCATGTTGATTGTATCCTTGATTCGGACAGTCATAGAAGTTGTGAGTGGCTGCCACAGTGTTGTCTTCCTGTTGGAGTTGTGGACATTCATCAGTATAATGACTATAATCAGCACAGATCCCGCATACTCTTTGTGGGACCAACTGTTGGCTTTGCTGTGGTGGGAGAGGCAGAGCTTGTTATGCTTGTTGTTGATTCAGTTGCATTTGTTTTAGTAGGTTGGTCATTTCACATATACTCTGTGTGAGAGCAGTAGTTTCAATGCTAGAAGAAACTTTGGCAATAGCCTTGGGATGGTTGCGCCTCTGTCTGTGATTCCTAGTGGACTCAGCTAAGTCGCTGATCAGCTGCCATGCTTCATCTGTGATTTTGTACTTTTTGAAAGAACCATTACTAGCACCTTCCAGTGTAGTCTTATCCTGGGGGTTCATGCCTTGAGTGAAGTAGCTGATCAATACTAGTCTATCAATCATGTGATGGGACATGCGTCCAGGAGATTGTTGAAGCACTCCCAATATTCGTAAAGAGTCTCGGATTCGCCTTGAACAATCATTGAAATCTCTTTCCTCAATCTATCAGTAACTTCAGCTGGAAAGTATTTTTCCAAAAATTCTCTTCTAAGTGTATCCCAGTTAGTAACAGTCGCTTCCGGTTGAGTGTAGTACCATTCCCTTGCCTTTCCCTCAAGAGAAAACGGGAAAGCGGTTAACAGAATAGAAGCTTCATCTGTACCATGACGCCTAACAGTAGAACAGGCTATCTGGAAATCCATAAGGTGCTTAATAGGCTCTTGAGCAGGTAAGCCATGAAACTTGGACATCAAGTTGATTAGTGCAGTCTTTAGTTCAAAATCTACAGCCAAAGTTGGGTGATGCACTTGATACGGTTGCAGTGTGAAGTCTGGGACTCCTGCCTCCTGGAGGGTAATTCTCCTAGGTGCTGCCATGTTACCTGCACGTGAATGAACTGAATTAGTAGTAAAGGAGCTTGTTTTGCCCTCAGATGGCGGTTCAGATTCGCCCTCAGATGAGACTGGTGAATCGATAATAATCACTTCACCACCCTCAGAGGCTAACCAATGTCGAGCTCACCTAATATGTGAAAGAGTTCTTTCAATTTCAGGATCAAAAGCGGCTAAGCTCGGATCAGGCAATGAACGCGTCATTCAATGAGAAGAATATATCGCTCATGGTAATAAAATAAAATTAAAATATGCAAATAAAAATAAAATATGTACACTAATTAATAATCTAGCACACTATTGCAACTCCCCAGCAATGGCGCCAAAAATTGGTGCGTGGCAGAAGTTAACCAATTAAGAGATTTCAAATAAGACAATAGCGTTGCACGTATAGCTCTTAACCAGCTAAGATCCGCCTCACCAATTTAAAAAGGGTTGTCACAAATTTTAGAAATAAAAATACTGGGAGTATGAGTCCCAGGTCGTCTCCCAACGAGTTGCAGGAAAGAGTGCTAATTTATTAATCAGAAAATTCCCAGAAAGTTTGAGTTTTGATAATGAGTAATTAAAATAATTGTGAATTAAAGCAATAAAAATAAACTAAGAATAATTATTGATATTCCAAATAAAAGGCTTTGACTGGGGAAATAATTAAGTGGAAGTCCTATCCTTATTGGAATCTTCTCAAGTGTAGTGTAAAGAGGTTGTTGTTCTCACTTGGTTAATCCTTACTGAATAAAGAAAAGTATAGTGATTGAACTAACTCTTACCCGCAAATCCTAGTCTTCTCCCTTGGGAAGGTCCAGCGTTAGCAGATACAGAATTAGCCAACAACGTCCAATTTAACTAGGCATTTGAGCATTCCAACTCAAGTGTCTCCTCTTAATCAACCCCCATGTCAAGTAAAGGTTCTACTCTATTGACATGAAATTAATAATCATAAAAATATAAGAAGACATAATTAAATAAAATTAAATAGAGAATTAAAATTAATTAAAAATAAAAATAATTCTATATATTAATAAACTCAAAATGTAACATACTTATTTGAATAGAGTCAATAATCAACTAAAAAGAGTAAAGAATAAGGAAACAAACTAAAGTAGTATCTTCACGGAGGTATTGGCTCTTCAACATCTACAATCCAAAGCAAAAGCATAAACTATCAATGTAACACTAATCTAGATTCAGATCTAAAACTAAAGTAATCCTAATGTGATGAATCTGAATGTGTGTGGATGCTTGTTGAGTCTCTACATGTTCCCTCGCTTTATTCTGTGTTTCTGGGCCAAAAATTAGGTTAAAACGCGGCCCAAAATCACCCCCAGCGTATTCTGTTATTTTTACAGATCGCGCAGGTCACGCGTACGCGTCGTTCACGCGTTCGCGTCATTCGTGCAGACTTCAATCCACGCGTTTGTGTCAGTTACGCGTTCGCGTCGCTGCGATTTCTTCTTTTCGCGCGCTCGCGTGGGCCATGCGCTCGCGTCATTGTTCGCTGGTCATCTCCTTGGTTTCTTGTGTTCCTTCCATTTTTGCAAGCTTCCTTTTCGTTCTCTAAGCCATTCCTGCCTTATGAAGCCTGAAACACTTAACGCACAGATCATGGCATCGAATGGTATAAAGAAGAATTAAAATACATAATTAAAAGGTCTCTAGGAAGCAAGTTTTCAACCATGGAACAATTTTGGGAAGGAATCGTAAATACATGCTGGTATGCAAAATTGTTACTCAGGTTGTGAATTATTGTTCGAAATTGATTCCCTGGAGATGGCACCAAAAACGGATGCACAGAACCATGGTCTAAACATATCTTCACAACTTCGCATAACTAACCAGCAAGTGCATTGGGTCATCCAAGTAATAAACCTTACGTGAGTAAGGGTCGATCCCATGGAGATTGTTGGTATGAAGCAAGCTATGGTCACCTTGTAAATCTCAGTCAGGTGGATATAAAATAGTTATGGAGTTTTCGAAATTAATACAAAAATAAGGATAGAAATACTTATGTAAATCATTGGTGAGAATTTCAGATAAGCGTATGGAGATGCATTCATTCCTCTGAACCTCTGCTTTCCTACTGTCTTCATCCAATCAGTCTTACTCCTTTCTATGGCTGGCTTTGTGTAAGGATGTCACCGGTGCCAATGGCTACTTTCAATCCTCTCGGGAAAATGGTCCAAATGCTCTGTCACAGCACGGCTAATCGTCTGGAGGCATCACCCTTGTCGTTGGTTGCATCCTATTCCTCTCTGTGAAAATGGTCCGATGCGCTGTCACTGCATGGCTAATCATCTTGGAGGTTCTCGATCATACTGGAATAGAATTTACTATCCTTTTGCGTCTGTCACTACGCCCAGCACTCGCGAGTTTGGAGTTCGTCACAGTCATTCAATCCCAGAGTCCTACTCGGAATACCACGGACAAGATTTAGACTTTCCGGACTCTCATGAATGCCGCCATCAATCTAGCTTACACCATGAAGATTCTGATTAAGAGATCTAAGAGATACTCATTCAATCTAATGTAGAACGGAAGTGGTTGTCAGGCACGCGTTCATAGGGAATGATGATGATTGTCACGTTCATCACATTCAGGTTGAAGTGCGAATGAATATCTTAGAAGCGAAATAAGATGAATTGAATAGAAAACAGTAGTACTTTGCATTAATCTTTGAGGAACAACAGAGCTCCACACCTTAATCTATGGAGTGCGGAAACTCTACCGTTGAAAATACATAAGTGATAATGGAGTTCATTGGTCTCGGCCCCAGAGGGGAACCGGAGTAACCAAGAATTGATCACAGTATCAAAAATACAATCCAGGATGTCTAATACAATAGTAAAAGGTCCTATTTATAATAAACTAGCTACTAGGGTTTACAGAAGTAAGTAATTGATGCATAAATCCACTTTCGGGGCCCACTTGGTGTGTGCTTGGGCTGAGCTTGAAGTCTACACGTGGAGAGGTCATTCTTGGAGTTGAACGCCAGCTTTTGTGCCAGTTTGGGCGTTGAACTCCACTTTGCAACTTGTTTTTGGCGCTGGATGCCAGAATTGGGCAGAGAGCTGGCGTTGAACGCCAGTTGGCGTCATCTAAACTCGGACAAAGTATGGACTATTATATATTACTGGAAAGCCCTGGATGTCTACTTTCTAATGCAATTGGAAGCGCGCCATTTTGAGTTCTGTAGCTCCAGAAAATCTATTTTGAGTGCAGGGATGTCAGAATCCAACAGCATCAGCAGTCCTTCTTCAACCTCTGAATCTGATTTTTGCTCAAGTCCCTCAATTTCAGCCAGAAAATACCTGAAATCACAGAAAAACACACAAACTCATAGTAAATTCCAGAAATGTGAATTTAACATAAAGACTAATGAAAACATCCCTAAAAGTAACTAGATCCTACTAAAAACATACTAAAAACAATACCAAAAAGCGTATAAATTATCCGCTCATCACAACACCAAACTTAAATTGTTGCTTGTCCCCAAGCAACTGAAAATCAAATAGGATAAAAAGAAGAGAATATACTATAAATTTCAAACTATCAATGAAACATAGCTTCAATCAGATGAGCGGGACTTGTAGCTTTTTGCCTCTTGAATAGTTTTGGCATCTCACTTTATCCATTGAGGTTCAGAATGATTGGCATCTATAGGAACTCAGAGTTCAGATAGTGTTATTGATTCTCCTAGTTCAGTATGATGATTCTTGAACACAGCTTCTTTATGAGTCTTGGCCGTGGCCCTAAGCACTTTGTTTTCCAGTATTACCACCGGATACATAAATGCCACAAACACATAATTGGGTGAACCTTTTCAGATTGTGACTCAGCTTTGCTAAAGTCCCCAATTAGAGGTATCCAGGGTTCTTAAGCACACTCTTTTTTTGCTTTGGACCTTGACTTTAACCGCTCAGTCTCAAGTTTTCACTTGACACCTTCACGCCACAAGCACATGGTTAGGGACAGCTTGGTTTAGCCGCTTAGGCCAAGATTTTATTCCTTTAGGCCCTCCTATCCACTGATGCTCAAAGCCTTGGGATCCTTTTTATTTGCCCTTGCCTCTTGGTTTTAAAGGTTATTGGCTTTTTGTTCTTGCCTCTTGGTTTTAAGAGCTTTTGGTTTTTTCTGCTTGCTTTTTCTTTTTTTTTCTTTCTATTTTTTTTCGCCTATTTTTTTTTCTGCAAGCTTTGTTCTTTGCTGCTTTTTCTTGCTTCAAGAATCATTTTTATGATTTTTCAGATTATCAAATAATATGTCTCCTAGTCATCATTCTTTCAAGAGCCAACATATTTAACATTCTTAAACAACAACTTCAAAAGACATATGCACTGTTCAAGCATACATTCAGAAAACAAGAAGCATTGTCACCACATCAATATAATTAAACTAAGTTCAAGGATAAATTCGAAACTCATGTACTTCTTGTTCTTTTGAATTAAAACAGTTTTTATTTAAGAGAGGTGATGGATTCATAGGACATTCATAACTTTAAGACATAGTTACTAACTACTAATGATCACGCAATAATACACAAACATAGATAAGCACATAACATAGAAAACGAAAAACAGAAAAAATAGGAACAAGGAATGAATCCACCTTAGTGATGATGGCGTTTCCTTCTTGAGGAACCAATGATGTCCTTGAGCTCTTCTATGTCTCTTCCTTGTCTTTGTTGCTCCTCCCTCATTACTTTTTGATCTTCTCTGATTTCATGAAGGATGATGGAGTGCTCTTGATGTTCCACCCTTAATTGTCCCATGTTGGAGCTTAGTTCTCCTAGGGAGGTGTTGATTTGCTCCCAATATTTTTGTGGAGGAAAATGCATTTGAGGCATCTCCGGGATCTCATGGTGATGAGATTCATGCGCCTCTTGAGCTCCATGAATGGGCTCTCTTGCTTGCTCCATCTTTTTCTTAGTGATGGGCTTGTCCTCTTTAATGAGGATATCTCCCTCTATGTCAATCCCAGCCAAATTGCATAGGTGGTAGATGAGGTGAGGAAAGGCTAACCTTGCCATAGTGGAGGACTTGTCAGCCACCTTGTAGAGTTCTTGAGGTATAATCTCATAAACTTCCACCTCTTCTCCAATCATGATGCTATGGATCATGATGGCCCGGTCTATAGTAACTTCAGACCGGTTGCTAGTGGGAATGATTGAGCATTGAATGAACTCCAACCATCCTCTAGCTACAGGCTTAAGGTCCAGTCTTCTTAGTTGAACCGGTTTGCCTTTTGAGTCAATCTTCCATTGAGCTCCTTCTACACATATGTCCATGAGGACTTGGTCCAGCCTTTGATCAAAGTTGACTCTCCTTGTGTAGGGGCGTGCGTTCTCTTCCATGTTTGGCAAGTTGAACGCCAACCTCACGTTTTCCTGACTAAAATCTAAGTATTTCCCCCGAACCATGGTGAGATAATTCTTTGGGTTCGGGTTCTTACTTTGATCATGGTTCCTAGTGATCCATGCATTAGCATAGAACTCTTGAACCATTAGGATGCCGACTTGTTGGATGGGGTTTGTTAGAACTTCCCAACCTCTTCTTTGAATTTCATGTTGGATCTCCGGATACTCATTTCTTTTGAGTTTGAAAGGGACCTCGGGGATCACCTTCTTCTTGGCCACAACACCATAGAAGTGGTCTTGATGGGCTTTGGAGATGAACCTTTCCATCTCCCATGACTCGGAGGTGGAAGCTTTTGTCTTCCCTTTCCCTTTTCTAGAGGATTCTCCGGTCTTAGGTGCCATCAATGGTAATGGAAAAACAAAAAGCTTATGCTTTTACCACACCAAACTTAGAATTTTGCTCGCCCTCAAGCAAGAGAAGAAAGAAAAGATGAAGAAGAAGAAGAAGAAGAAAAGATGGAGAAGAGGGGGGAGGTGTGTGAAAATGAGGAAGAATGGAAGGCTTTATATAGGGAAGGGAGGGGGGTGAAGGTTCGGCCATTTAGAGTGGGTTTGGGTGGGAAATTGATTTTGAATTTTGAAGGTAGGTGGAGTTTATGAGGTAGGTTTATGGGGAAGAGTGGATGGATGTGAGTGGTGAAGAGGTGATGGGGAAGAGAGATTGAGGTGATTGGTGAAGGGTTTTGGGAAAGAGTGTTTATGGGATTGTGTGAAAGAGGGGTGAGAAGAAGTGAGTGGAGGTAGGTGGGGATCCTGTGGGGTCCACAGATCCTGAGGTGTTCAAGGATTTACAACCTTGCACCAAATTAGGCATGTAAAATGCCCTTGCACACAACTCTGGGAGTTCAGCGCCAGGTTGGTGCTTGTTCTGGGCGTTGAACGCCCATTTGTAGCCTATTTCTGGCGTTGAACGCCAGAACCATGCTTGTTATGGGCGTTCAGTGCCAGCTCTCCTCCAGGGTGCATTTCTGGCATTTAAACGCCCAAATGCTGCCCATTTCTGGTGTTCAGCGCCAGAACCATGCTCTGTTCTGGCGTTGAACGCCCAAAACATGCTTCTTACTGGCGTTTAAACGCCAGTAAGGTCTTTCTCCAGGGTGTGATTTTTCTTCTGCTGTTTTTGATTCCGTTTTCAATTTTTATATTTATTTTGTGACTCCACATGATCATGAACCTAATAAAACATGAAAAACAAAAACAAAATTAAACATTGGGTTGCCTCCCAACAAGCGCTTCTTTAATGTCAATAGCTTGACAGTGGGCTCTCATGGAGCCTCACAGATGTGCAGAGTTCTGTTGAGACCTCCCAACACCAAACTTAGAGTTTGGATATGGGGGTTTGACACCAAACTTAGAGTTTGGTTGTGGCCTCCCAACACCAAACTTAGAGTTTGACTGTGGGGGCTTTGTTTGACTCTGGTTTGAGAGAAGCTTTTTATGCTTCCTCTCCATGGATGCAGAGAGAGATGCTTGAGTTGTAAACACAAGGTTGTCCTCATTTAATTGAAGGATCAATTCTCCTCTGTCCACATCAATCACAGCTCTTGCTGTGGCTAGGAAAGGTCTTCCTAGGATGATGGATTCATCCTCTTCCTTTCCAGTATCCAGGACTATGAAATCAGCAGGGATGTAAAGGCCTTCAACCTTTACTAACACGTCCTCTACTTGTCCATAAGCCTGTTTTCTTGAATTGTCTGCCATCTCTAATGAGATTTTAGCAGCTTGCACCCCATAGATTCCCAGTTTCTCTATTACAGAGAGGGGCATGAGGTTTATTCCTGAACCAAGGTCACACAGAGCCTTAAAGATCATGGAGCCTATGGTACAAGGTATTATGAACTTTCCAGGATCCTGTTTCTTCTGAGGCAATGTCAGTTGATCCAGATCACTTAGTTCATTGATGAACAAGGGAGGTTCATCTTCCCAAGTATCAATGCCAAATAATTTGGCATTTAGCTTCATGATTACACCAAGGAACTTGGCAGCTTGCTCTTCAGTAACTTCCTCATTCTCTTCAGAAGAGGAATACTCATCAGAGCTCATGAATGGCATAAGGAGGTTCAATGGAATCTCTATGGTCTCTAGATGAGCCTCAGAGTCCTTTGGTTCCTCAGAGGGAAGCTCCTTATTGATCACTGGACGTCCCAGGAGGTCTTCCTCCTTGGGATTCATGTCCTCTCCTTCCCTTATAGGTTCGGCCATGGTGCTTATGTCAATGGCCTTGCACTCTCCTTTTGGATTCTCTTCTGTATTGCTTGGGAGAGCACTAGGAGGGATTTCAGTGATCCTTTTACTTAGCTGTCCCACTTTTGCTTCCAAATTTCTAATGGAAGACCTTGCTTCATTCATGAAACTCACAGTGGCCTTAGATAGATCAGAGACTAAGTTTGCTAAATTAGAGGTATTTTGTTCAGAGTTCTCTGTCTGTTGCTGAGTGGATGATGGAAAAGGTTTATTATTGTTAAACCTGTTTCTTCCACCATTGTTAAAGCCTTGTTGAGGCCTTTGATCCTTCCATGAGAGATTTGGATGATTTCTCCATGATGGATTATAGGTGTTTCCATATGGTTCACCCATGTAATTTACCTCTGCTATTGCAGGGTTCTCAGGATCATAAGCTTCTTCTTCATAAGAAGCCTCTTGAGTACTGTTGGATGCAACTTGCATTCCATTCAAACTCTGAGAAATCATATTGACTTGCTAAGTCAATGTTTTGTTCTGAGCCAATATGGCATTCAGAGTATCAACTTCAAGAACTCCCTTCTTCTGAGGCGTCCCATTACTCACAGGATTTCTCTCAGAAGTGTACATGAACTGGTTATTAGCAACCATGTCAATGAGTTCTTGAGCTTCTGCAGGCGTTTTCTTTAGGTGAATGGATCCGCCTGCAAAAGTATCTAATGACATCTTTGATAGCTCAGATAAACCATCATAGAATATATCCAGGATGGTCCATTCTGAAAGCATGTCAGAAGGACACTTTTTGGTCAACTGTTTGTATCTTTCCCAAGCTTCATAGAGGGATTCACCATCTTTTTGTTTGAAGGTTTGAACATCCACTCTAAGCTTGCTTAGCTTTTGAGGAGGAAAAAACTTGGCTAAGAAAGCCGTGACCAGCTTATCCCAAGAGTTCAGGCTATCTTTAGGTTGAGAGTCCAACCACACTCTAGCTCTGTCTCTTACAGCAAAAGGGCAAAGCATGAGCCTGCAGACTTCAGGATCTACTCCATTAGTCTTAACAGTATCACATATCTGCAAGAATTCAGTTAAGAACTGAAAAGGATCTTCAGATGGAAGTCCATGAAACTTGCAGTTCTGCTGCATCAGAGAAACTAATTGAGGTTTCAGCTCAAAGTTGTTTGCTCCAATGGCAGGAATGGAGATGCTTCTTCCATGTAAATTGGAATTTGGTGCAGTAAAGTCACCAAGCATCCTCCTTTCATTATTATTATTTTCGGCTGTCATCTCCTCTTCCTGTTCGAAAATTCTGAAAGGTTATCTCTGGATTGTTGTATTTTAGCTTCTCTTAGTTTTCTCTTCAAAGTCCTTTCAGGTTCTGGATCTGCTTCAACAAGAATGTCCTTGTCCTTGCTCCTGCTCATATGACAAAGAAGAGGGCACTGAAAAATAATAATAACAGGGATCCTTTATACCACAGTATAGAGGTCCTTATGTAAGTGGAAGAAAAGAAGAAGAAAAAAATTCGAACACAGATGGAAGAGGGGGTTCGAATTTGGTGAGTGATGTGAGGAAGAGATGTTAGTAGATGAATAAATAATTAGAAGGAGATGAGAGAGAAGGAGAATTTTCGAAAATAATTTTTGAAAAAGAGTTAGTGATTTTCGAAAATAATTTTTTTTTTGAAAAGTGTTAGTAATTTTTCGAAAATTAGAATAAAAAAATTAAAATAATTAGTTAATTAAAAAGAAATTTTGAAAAAGAGGGGAGATATTTTCGAAATTTAGAGAGAGAGAGTTAGTTAGGTAGTTTTGAAAAAGATAAGAAACAAACAAAAAGTTAGTTAATTAGTTGAAACAAATTTTGAAAAGATAAGAAGTTAGGAAGTTAGAAAAGATATTTTGAAATCAAATTTTTGAAAAAGATAAGATAAGAAGATATTTTTGAAAAGATATGATTGAAATTGGTTTTGGAAAAAGATTTGATTTTTAAAATTACAATTAATGATCTGATTCACAAGAAATCACAAGATATGATTCTAGAACTTAAAGTTTGAATCTTTCTTAATAAGCAAGTAACAAACTTGAAATTTTTGAATCAAAACATTAATTGTTATTGTTATTTTCGAAAATTTGAGTTAAAATTAAGAAAATTATTTTTGAAAAATATTTTTGAGATTTTCGAAAATAACTAAAAAAATTGAAAAAAAAGATTTGATTTTTGAAAAAGATTTTGAAAAAGATAGGATTTTTAAATTGAAAATTTGATTTGACTCATAAAAACAACTGGATTTTAAAATTTTTTGAAAAAGTCAAATCTAATTTTCGAAATTTTAAGAGAGAAAAAGAGAAAGATATATTTTTTTTATTTTTGAATTTTTATGATGAGAGAGAAAAACAAGAAAAATGATGCAATGCATGAAAGTTATGGATCAAAACAATGAATATATGCAAGAATGCTATGAATGTCAAGATGAACACCAAGAACACTATGAAGATCATGATGAATATCAAGAACACATTTTTGAAAAATTTTTAATGCAAAGAAAACATGCAAGACACCAAACTTAGAAATCTTTAATGCTTAGGCACTAAGAATTCAAGAATGCATATGAAAAACAAGAAAAGACACAAAACATAAAAATATCAAGATCAAACAAGAAGACTTACCAAGAACAACTTGAAGATCATGAAGAACACTATGAATGCATGAAAATTTTCGAAAAATGCAAGATGAGTATGCAATTGACACCAAACTTATAACATGACTCAAGACTCAACCAAGAAACACAAAAATATTTTTGATTTTTATGATTTTCTAATTTTTTTGTATTACTTTTTTTTTCGAAAATTATTTGAAAAAGATAAAAATAAGGATTCCAAAATTTTTAATATGAATTCCAGGAATCTTATGCTCTTTAGTCTAAAGCTCCAATCAAAGGGTCAGGCATGGCTTAAGAGCCAGCCAAGCTTTAGTATGTGAATTACATCCATTGAGGTGATTAGTTGAAGACCAATCCCAAAGTGGTTTGGGTATGGCTTTACAGCCAGATAGGATTCAACATGTTTCATGAAACACTAGAATTCATTCTTAAAAATTCTGAAGAAAAATATATTTTTGAAAACTTTTTTTTTCTAAAACAAAGGAGAAAATTTTGAAAGATTTTTGAAAAATTTTTGAAAACAAAACAAAAAGAAAATTACCTAATCTGAGCAACAAGATGAACCGTCAGTTGTCCAAACTCGAACAATCCCCGGCAACGGCGCCAAAAACTTGGTATGCGAAATTGTTACTCAGGTTGTGAATTATTGTTCGAAATTGATTCCCTGGCGATGGCACCAAAAACGGATGCACAGAACCATGGTCTAAACATATCTTCACAACTTCGCATAACTAACCAGCAAGTGCACTGGGTCGTCCAAGTAATAAACCTTACGTGAGTAAGGGTCGATCCCACGGAGATTGTTGGTATGAAGCAAGCTATGGTCACCTTGTAAATCTCAGTCAGGTGGATATAAAATAGTTATGGAGTTTTCAAAATTAATACTAAAATAAGGATAGAAATACTTATGTAAATCATTGGTGAGAATTTCAAATAAGCGTATGGAGATGCATTCATTCTTCTGAACCTCTGCTTTCCTGCTGTCTTCATCCAATCAGTCTTACTCCTTTCTATGGCTGGCTTTGTGTAAGGATGTCACCGGTGCCAATGGCTACTTTCAATCCCCTCGGGAAAATGGTCCAAATGCTCTGTCACAGCACGGCTAATCGTCTGGAGGCATCACCCTTGTCGTTGGTTGCATCCTATTCCTCTCTGTGAAAATGGTCTGATGCGCTGTCACTGCATGGATAATCATCTTGGAGGTTCTCGATCATACTGGAATAGAATTTACTATCCTTTTGCGTCTGTCACTACGCCCAGCACTCACGAGTTTGGAGTTCGTCACAGTCATTCAATCTCAGAGTCCTACTCGGAATACCACGGACAAGGTTTAGACTTTCCGGACTCTCATGAATGCCGCCATCAATCTAGCTTATACCACGAAGATTCTGATTAAGAGATCTAAGAGATACTCATTCAATCTAATGTAGAACGGAAGTGGTTATCAGGCACGCGTTCATAGGGAATGATGATGATTGTCACGTTCATCACATTCAGGTTGAAGTGCGAATGAATATCTTAGAAGCGAAATAAGATGAATTGAATAGAAAACAGTAGTAATTTGCATTAATCTTTGAGGAACAACAGAGCTCCACACCTTAATCTATGGAGTGCAGAAACTCTACCGTTGAAAATACATAAGTGATTATGGAGTTCATTGGTCTCGGCCCCAGAGGGGAACCGGAGTAACCAAGACTTGATCACAGGATCAAAAATACAATCCAGGATGTCTAATACAATAGTAAAAGGTCCTATTTATAATAAACTAGCTACTAGGGTTTACAGAAGTAAGTAATTGATGCATAAATCCACTTCCGGGGCCCACTTGGTGTGTGCTTGGGCTGAGCTTGAAGTCTACACGTGGAGAGGTCATTCTTGGAGTTGAACGCCAGCTTTTGTGCCAGTTTGGGCGTTGAACTCCACTTTGCAACTTGTTTCTGGCGCTGGATGCCAGAATTGGGCAGAGAGCTGGCGTTGAACGCCAGTTTGCGTCGTCTAAATTCGGGCAAAGTATGGACTATTATATATTGCTGGAAAGCCCTGGATGTCTACTTTCCAACGCAATTAGAAGCACGCCATTTTGAGTTCTGTAGCTCCAGAAAATTCATTTTGAGTGCAGGGAGGTTAGAATCCAACAGCATCAGCAGTCCTTCTTCAACCTCTGAATCTGATTTTTGCTCAAGTCCCTCAATTTCAGCCAGAAAATATCTGAAATCACAGAAAAACACACAAACTCATAGTAAAGTCTAGAAATGTGAATTTAACATAAAAACTAATGAAAACATCCCTAAAAGTAACTAGATCCTACTAAAAACATACTAAAAACAATGCCAAAAAGCGTATAAATTATCCGCTCATCACATGCTAATCATATGAATAAGTGGGTAAAGACCTGATAAAACTACTCAATTAAACACAATATAAATCATAAAATAATGGTTTATCACATATGATTGAGGTCATCAATTGTTATTAGCTCACTTATCCCAAATAGCCTACCATTTCAATTACCTTTGTTCTCCACTTTGAGCCTTTTAATCCCCATTTATTTTTTATATTACCACATCACTAGCCTTAAGCGGAAAAACAATTAATTACCTCAATTGACTCTTTGGTTAGCTTAAGATAGAAATTGTGTATCAATTAAGTGTGAAAAATTGTGGGAACCTGGGTTAATGAAAAAGTGTTATATTTATACTTTATTTTATTGGGAATTTGGGTTCCTACTCATATGAGACCAGAAAAACCATATACATTGATATGTTATATTTGCTTTCAAAGTTTCAAATATATATATATATATATATATATATATAACGCAATACAAATAAATAAATAATTAAGGGGACAAAATTACCCCAATGCTAAGTTTAATAAAAGATCAATGCATATGTGGTAAAATTAAAGAAAATGTGGTATATGAGTATGTAAAATATACAAAAGTGGGAATCTTGGGTAGCTAGGCATGAATTTAGAATTACATAGTGTGTGTGTGTTAGGTGAGAGCTTAGGATAGTCAAAGATTCATATTATAGCTCACTTGGCCATACATATATCCTCACCCTGACCTTAGCCCCATTACAACCTTGACAAGACCTCATAATGTTTGCATGTGTATATTAAATATTTGTTGATTGGTTAGATGAAGAACAAGGTTTTAGAAAGC
The DNA here is from genome assembly GCF_003086295.3 of Arachis hypogaea. NCBI lineage: Eukaryota > Viridiplantae > Streptophyta > Magnoliopsida > Fabales > Fabaceae > Arachis > Arachis hypogaea. The sequence continues at coordinate 43,765,533 of NC_092055.1, forward strand.
ATGACTAGAGAAGAGTAGAGTGAATAACCCTAGACACTTGAGAGATTAGAGTGCATATACACTACCAGTGAGGGTTCAATGCTTGATTCTTTGTTCCTTGCTTTCATGAGCTGTCTTCCTACAAGTTTACTTGTCTTTTACTGTATGATTTGAATTAGTGAAATCAGATTTATGTTAGTCTTAGAGAACTTGTTTACTTTTAACCAAGTAAGCAGAAACATCTTATCATATAGTTGTATTCACATGCATAGGTTGCATTTCATGAGTCTTACTTTCCCCCATTCATTCTTTCGTCTCCTTGAGCTTAGCATGAGGACATGCTAATGTTTAAGTGTGGGGAGATTGATAAACCACTATTTTATGGTTTATCTTGTACTCAATTGAGTGGTTTTTATCAAGTCTTTACACACCTATTCATATAAATTGCATGATTTTACAAATCCTTCCTAATTCTATTCTATGATTGAAAACTTGCTTTCCACCTTTAAATTGTGTATTTTTAACTCCTCTATATACCATTCGATACCGTGATCTGTGTGTTAAGTGTTTTCAGGCTTTATAGGGCAGGAATGGCTTAGAGGATGGAAATGAAGCTTGCAAAAATGGAAGGAACACAAGAAACTAAGGAGACAACCAGCGAGGAGCGACGCGCACGCATGGCTCACGCGTGCACGTGATTTGGAGATTTTCATGGCGACGCGTGCGCGCACCTGACGCGTACGCATGAGAAGAAAGATCGCACGGCGACACGTGCGCGTACCTGACACGTACGCGTGACACACGAAGATGACCATCGACGTGTACACGTGACTGACGTGTACGCGTGACATGCGCCACATGCAGAAAATGCAGAAACCGCTGGGGCAATTTTGGCTGAGTTTGGACCCAGTTTTAGTCCCAAAAACACAGACTAGAGTCAGGGGACAAGCAGAGACTCAACACACATTGGCACATTCTCATTCGCATAGTTTTTAGTTTTAGATTAGAATCTTAGAGAGAGAGAAATCACTACTTCCTCTAGGTTTTCTTCACATACACAGTTTTAGAGTTTTATGCTTTTGATTTTGGATATTGAGAAGAGTTACTTCCTCCGTTGAAGTTGCCATTATTCTAGTTTGTTTTCTTATTCCTTTACTCTTTTGATTACCTATTAACCCTGTTCAGATACGTATGTTTATGATTTTGGGATTTATTAATGCAAAGAATTATTTTTATCTTTAATTAATTTTCAGTTATTATTTTAATTAATTTATCATGTTTTCTTTTTATTCCCTTTATATGTCTGTGAAGGTTGTATTCATGTCAATGGAGTAGACTCCCAACTTGACTTGGGAGTTGATTAAAAGGAGACCCTTGAGTTGGAATACTCAAGTGTCAATTGGGAATTGGAAGTTGTTGGCTGGCTCTCTAGTCTCTAACTCTAAACCTTCCTTAGGAGAGGATCAGGACTTGGAATTCAGAGCTGGTTAGTTAGTTACTTGATTTTTCTTTATTCAGTAAAGGATAACTAAGTAGAAACAACAACCTATTATCATTACACTTGGAAAAATTCAACAAGGATAGAAATTCCAATTAATCTTCTCCCAATCAAGGCTTTTTATTTCGATTACATAAATTCTCTTGTTAATTTTCTTTGCCTTAATTTATAATTATTTATTTTCCTATTCTCCAACTCTTAAAATTTCTCAGAAAATTCCTGACTAATAAAATAGCACCCTTTTGTCAACTCGTTGGGAGACGACCTGGGATTTCTACTCCCAGTATTTTTATTCTTAATTTGTGACAACCCTTTTTAAATTGATAAGCGGAATTTTCGTCGGCTAAGAACTGTACTTGCAACGCTGTTTTCTCTATAAATTCTTAATCGGTGTATTTCCGCCCGTTTAGGTTTCCATGCCCTCATGCTAAAACAAAGAGATCTTAGATCTTATATCCAAAGGCAAGAAGAGGAGACGCAAAAGGAGTTCAAGGAGCTACAAGCCAAGATTGCTACCGTGGCGGAAGCCGTTAGCAACATGGTCTTATCCTGCCTAAGCCTATACGATCAAAGCACTCACATTGTTGAATGTGGAGAAGCAACCAAAGAGCTTAGCGAGGGAGTGTACTTGAAGCTCCAAGGTGAAGAAGAGGAGTTGAGACAAGAAGTGCAACAAGAGAAGGAGGTAGAGATAATTGAACTAAAGGAAGTGGTTGAAGATTTAGGAGATGTTGGATGCAAAGAGGAATCTAGAGTTGAAGGGCCTTCTTCCATGGAGTTTGAAAGTGATGTTAAGGAGGCTAGTACACAACCCCCAAGGTATATTATGAGTGAAAAATTGGAAGAAGTATTCCAAGTAACAAGTCCCCCTATCTATGATGATTCCGCATCAACATGTGATCCTTTTGAGCTTGATGGATCCTTCCTCATTGGACTTGGAACTGATGATAAGGTAAACTTCACTAAACCTCTCATTTATGATTTGAGTGATGGGAAAGAGCTAGAAGAAATTGGTGAGGAAGAATTTGAACTTAAGGAAGCTTGGTAAGGGGTGGAGCATGAAGTATCTTGCCAAGTGGTGGAAGCCTCTAGAAGAGGATGGACGGGAGTGGAGCGTGCTTTATCAAGACCGTTGGGAACTCCTCCACCTAAGTTGTCATCCAATCCTTCATTTGAGTGGGTAAAACTTCTATCACTTACCTGTATTATCCCAATTGAATTTGGTTTGCTTGAAATGGATGGCCAACTTAGGGCACTTTGTGGAATGAAGCGTAAGAGGAGGATGTTTAGTGGTTGGCGTTGTAAATCTAGGCTCATTATGGTTGGAAGCTTAAAATGAGGAGCATGGATTGGTGTAGTGCTCAAATGGATGGGTCTAGGAGGATGATTTGGTGCCTTAGTGAGAATTCAACTTGCTTGCCACCCAGAGGGAATAAACGTGATCAACTTGAAGACGGGTGTGAAAACAAAGTGTAGGATCCCGGATCACACAAAGAGAATCAACTTTGGGAGCCCATGGTTTGTGAAGAACTCCATCAAAGCTTGGAGTTATTAACTTTGAATGATGGAGCTTATTGGAATTCCAAGCATTGGTGGATGTTCAAGGACGGATTCAAACACAAGCCACCTTGATGAAGAGCTCCCTATAAGTCCAACTTAAGGAAAATAAACAAAAGTGCTAGGTGGGAGACACCTCACCATGGTAACATCTTTCGCTTTTCCTTTTTGTAAATATTGGTAAAATAAGTTTAATTTCATGTTTTGTTTTTGGGAGTCTAGTAGGTTAAATAAGGTTTTATGGTGTTTTGGTAGCTGTTTGGAGGTTTGGAATGCTTGGTTTGGTGCAAGAACTTGAAAAATTTTGAAAAATAGAGCACCATGCCACGCGTACACGTCACCCACGCATACGCGTGACCCCAAGATTTTCAACCATCCACGCGTACTCCTCGCCCACGCGTACGCGTGGATCCAAAATTTTCACCTCCCATATAAAAACCCGAGAGTTGTGCGAGTTTTGGGCTGGAATTGTGCCTCTAGCACAAAATCCACCTATGCATATGCGTCACCCCTTGCATACGCATCACCCCACGCATACGCGTCGCCTTTCTTTGACTCCACCCATGCGTGCGCGTCGCTGATGCGTACGCGTCGCACCCCATTTCGATCATTCACGTGTATGCGTGACATGATGCGCACGCGTGACACCCCTGCCCTGTTCTACTCATTTCTTTTCTTCTCCTCTTTCCATTTATTCTCTTCTCTTCTCTTCTTCCCTTCTCTCACCCATCATCCAACACTACCATACACCATCAACCATCAGTTAGTTATTTAGTTAGCTAGATTTATGTTTATTTTTCTATTTTTCATGATAAGTGTTGGATTATTAATTTTGTTTACTGTTTATTGCTGCTCATTATTAACTTGATGCCATTTTGGCATAATTGTTTGTGATACTCATTGTTGGATTCTTTGTTGAGGTATAATTTTTTACTTGGTTTTGAGTTTCATGTTTAACGTTTGTGAATACCAAGTACATGTGACATTGCCTTCAAGCTTTTTCAATCTTTTGAATTGCATGTTTTGGCCACCATGTGATTTAAAGCATTTCATTGTTAGGCAGTGTGTAGTATCAATGCATTTTTTGTTAGGTGATGCTTGTTATGATTGATCCTTATTTACATCTCCTATTTCATGCATTGAGATTTTGGAATTGTGAAATTGGATCGAAAGTTTACCTAGTGACATATTTTTTAGCTTTTCAAGCTTTGTGGACCATGTTTGCTATGTGATTGATTTTAACTTCTATGCCACTTAGGTGTTGCAACAACTTCAAGATGTGTTATTGTTTGATGTGTGAGCTCTATATTTCATTTGGTTCACTAAGTTTACTTGCACATCAATCAATGTCCATTCATTATCCAATTTCACAATTGCCTGATTTTTGCTTGAATGTTTTATGCTTCTTTATTACTTGTTTGTTGGTTTTCACATACAAGTTTTCTTTGAAGTATTTCAAGCACACTAGAATGAGTGAAGTGCATGCTTCTTTTGTGTAATTGTGACATGGCTTTTAAATACTAGGGTGTAAGTTCTAAACCGCAAGCAATTTAGGACCCAAGCACCTATTTTTTATCAGTGTCACACTAATTCACTCACTCCACTCTAGTGTTTTTTATACCTCATTCCAAAAATTTTCGCTTTCTTACTTTTGCATTTACTTGTCTCCTTATCTTGTCTTCTATTTTTAGGATAAGTCATCATAAGCAAAAGCGGAAGCGGGAGAAAGAACACGCAACACCGGTTGACCCACCAGCTGAAGGTGGCAACTCGGAGAGTCACCGTACCCCTTGCTCATCTTTGAATGCACCGATGACAGTGCAAACTTTTAAGTGTGGGGAGGTCGTCTGACCAGTCGGCGCTTTTGGGTGACAAATTTCTAATCCCAACACCTTTGCATTTCATTTTTTTAGGTCTTTTAGAGTTTTTAGTTGTATTTTCTTATTTTGAATATATATATATATATATATATATATATATATATATATATATATAAACTTAGTCAAAATAATGAAATTTTCCAAGGATTTTATCTATAGGGCACCCCAATTGATTTGAAGAAATAAAAAATTTTAGAACTTGCTTGGAATATATATATTGTGGAACATGTTTTGAGCTAAGAACACAAGCATGTGAGTTTTGAGCCTAATTGTGTGGTTACATCATATAACCACTTATTTTCATTCTTGTGTGCATTATTCTCTTTCTATGATTGCAATCTTTGATATGTTTGATTCTATATGTCCATTATTTTGTGTATACATGCACTTATATGATTGAGGCCATTGTTTCAAATAGCTTACTTACCCAAATAGTCTTACCTTTTATCTCCCATTGTTAGCCAATTTTGAGCCTATGCTTAACCCATTTGTTCTTAATTTTAGCACACTACAAACCTTAAAGTGAAAAACAATAAATGTCCCTTGTTTAGATCTTTGATTAGCTTAGGCTAGTGAGAGTGCTTATAATTCAAGTTTCGGAGAGTTGGGAATATTGGGTGGGATAAAAGAGTATTTTTGTATTTTTATTGAAAATAGTGGAAATTGGGTACATGCTCATGCATTAAATATTTAAAACCATATGCATTGGTACCTTTGTATATAATTCATCAAAAATAAAAGAAAAAGAAAAAAGCAAAAGAAAAAGAAAAAAGAAAAAAAATAGAAAAATAAAGAAAAAGAAAAGCAATAAGAAGGGGACAAAATGCCCCAAAGTGAAGTTCAATAAAAATTAATGCATATGAAATGGGAAAAAAAGAGAATGCATGATTGTGTGAAAAAGTGAAGAATGGGTAGTTAGGTTAGCTTTGAAATTATATAGGTTGTCATTAGTTAGATGGGAAGTTTAAGTTAATCAAAGATTCAAAATTCTAGTCCACTTAACCAAATACAATCTTACCTTGACCCTAACCCCATTAAAACCATGGATAAGTCCTCATGATATTTGTATGAATGCATGAAATAATTGTTGATTGTTAGATAAAAAACAAATCTTGGAAAGCATGATTATGGGAGAATTGAGTGAATTAACCCTATACACTTGAGTGACTAGAGCGGATATACATCCGGTGAGGGTTCGATCGCTTAATTACATGTTTCCACCCGTGATCATCTTTTCTTGCAAGTTTGTAAACTAATTTTAATAACTCAAATCAATTGTGGATTTTATTTGGTTGTTAATATCTTTAGCCCTCACGTTCATATATGCTTTCTTGGAGATTGATTTATTTTGACTAAGTAGTTGCATTCATTTAGATAGATTGCATGTAGGTAGGTTGCATTTAGGCAGTTTTTGCATTGAATAAATGTTGATACCCTTTATTTTTTTTTCTTGAGTTTAGCATGAGGACATGCTTAGTTTAAGTGTGGGGAGGTTTGATAAACCCCAATTTTGTGGTTTATCTTGTGCTTAATTTAGGAGATTTTATCAACTTATTTCACATTTATTCAATGAAATAGCATGGTTTTTGTAATTCTCCCTTAATTTGTGCTTAAGTGTAAAAACATGCTTTTTAGGCCCTTAAATTGGTGATTTTAATTCACCTTAATTCTATTCAATGCCTTGATATGTTTGTTGAGTGATCTCAGGTTCATAAGGCAAGTATTGTATGGAAAAAATGAGGAGAAAAGCATGCAAGGTAAATAATTCATGAAGAAATGAGCATTTGGAGAATTAAGGGCCACACACACGCATCATCCCCGCGTACATGTGAGAAGGACATTCACAAAGCCATGCGTACGCGTCAGCCATGCGTACGCGTGAGGAGGAATTCTTGCCAGCGATGCGCACGCGTGACGTCAGGCACGTGACCCACTTAAAGTGAATTCGCTGGGGAAAATTTCTGAGCTTCCCAGGCCCAAATCCAACTCGTTTCTAAGGCTATTTCATGCAAAATTCAAGCTTGGACAAAAGGGGGCAATTAGTTTTAGGTTAGCATCATGTAGGTTAGTTTCTAGAGAGAGAAGCTCCTTTTTCTCTCTAGAATTAGGGTTCTTAGGTTACTTTTCATCTTAGATCTAGGTTTATTTTCTTGTTCTCATCTTGTTTCTTTTACATTTTCATACTCTAGTAGTTTAATTCTCTTAGTCTGTAGTGTTAATTTCCCTTTTCATGCCTCTTTTTATGTTGATGTTCTCTTGTTGGATTTGGATCTCATTTAATGCATTTTTATGTTTTATGTTCTTTGATGTTTAATTGAGTTGTTGTTATTGTTTCCTTGCAATTGGTAGTTTTAGAATTTATCTCTTCTTACACTTTTATTATGCTTTCCTTTTACACCCACCAAGTATTTGACAAAATGCTTGGTTGGATGTTAGAGTAGATTTTTGAGCATTATTGGTTTGGAAAGAAAAATTACGCAATCTTGAGTCATGAACGCCCAACTTAAGTTGGCAATCTAGAGTTGTTAGTCTTATTTGATGTTCTCTTGTGGAAGTTAATATTGTACCTTCTTCCTGGTTTGAGTTGACTAAATAGGACAAGCTCTTGATAATTATTGTGATATGATTAACTAGTCTTATTTGACGTTCTCTCGTGTGAAGTTAATATTGTACCTTCTTCCTGGTTTGAGTTGACTAAATAAGATGAATTCTTTTTAATCATTGTATGACTAGGATAGAAAGCCTATATTCTCAATCCTTACTATGAATGTCTCTCTTTATTACTTGCTTTCTTTAGTTGTTACCTTTATTTTCTTGCCATTTATTTTCTTGTCCCTTTTACAAATCAAACCCCCTTGTTTCCTTTATAGCTAATAATTGACTACTTCATTGCAATTCCTTGTGAGATGACCCGAGGTTTAAATACTTCGGTTAATTCTTATTGGGGTTTGTACTTGTGACAACTAATCTAATTTAAATTTGATGTGAGGATCGATTATCGGTTTGGGCTATGCTCACAACGAAATTATTTTGTTCGAAATTCCGAACCGGTACAAATCCTCACTATCATAAAGTAACACGTGTCGTGTTCAGGACACATTAGTCCCTAGACACATGGCTAAAACGACGTCCCCACCTCTGTTTTTTTTTATTCTCAAACTTCGATGTTTTAAAGTCAAATAAGTCTCCTAAAATGTTTATTATAAGTAAAAAAGGTCCTTGAATTTAAGTGGATACCTTGTATAAAAAAAACTCTTCCTCTCCCTTTCTCTTTGTAAAATTACAAGTATCCCAAATCCTTGCGTAGGTTTTATGAGCTAACCCTTTATATTCTTCACCCCCATTAATGTTTATCCAAGTTCGTATTGGTGCTTTGACGATGTGTACAGGGACTGCTTGATGGTGATGTGTCGTGCATATCGCCATTGTTCATAGTAAGTTAAGTTAGCTTTTGCTGCATTAAATTGGCAGTAAAGAGTGAAGTATGATGAATGTGCATGTCATGTTAGAGTAGATCAAAGACAGTATGTTGTAAGTGTAGTTTAAGTGAGAGTTGTGAAGTGGTTACGGATAGGTATTTGATAATAACAAAAACAATGTAAGTGTTTAAAATTTTTATTATGTTGTGATGTTGTTGTATTGTGTTTGTTGCTTGGTTAACTTGTGACAGAATTTTATGTTTTGGTATTTAGATGAGTAAAGACATAGTACCTGTATTTCACCGTGTTGAAAGTTTTGTTAAAGATAACAAAGGAGTACTTGTGTCCATCAATAAAGAAAGTAGAAAAATTTCTCCCAATGGACATTAACTTGATCTATTTCTTTGACCTATAGAAATTTTTCTTGGACTTGGGTTACTATGACCAGTTGACCACAAGACAACGTATTAGTATAATTCCACTTCTGCTAACTTGGAATCTGGTATTCACCCAATTCATGGAGATAAAGAGATCAAAGTTCTACAAAAGAACAAGATGCTAAATGAGGATACTGACAAATTTTAATTATTTTATTGTAATTATACTTGAGATTTATCATTTTATGTGCTTGAAACTACATACTTTGACATACTTTGGATAATTTCATCATAATTTTATTTTAATTCTGGTTCTAGTTGCTTAATCCGAGGGGACCAATTTGACATATATACTATAAATTCAGGAATCTTTTTGACTTATAACAAAAATTTTAGGAGACTCATTTGACTTTAAAACGTCAAAGTTTGAGAATCAGAGAACAAAGGTGGGGACGTATCTGTCCCCTCAAAATGGCGTCGTTTGGCATTGTCCTAAAACGACGTCGTTTTAGCCACATGTCTAGGGACTAATGTATCCTGAGCACGACACGTGCTGCTTTACCTGACATGTCATACCTACAACCTCCACGTAGGAGAGAGAGTGTCATGTTAACCGGTTCAACCTGGCTTGGGGACCTATATAACATATATCTAGTAATATTGGGAATCCCAGACCCAGTTAATTTTTATGAGGGACAAATCTGTCAGACCACCAAATCTTTGGGGACTTATTTGGGGTATTACTCTAAAATATGTATAGGAGATGGTTGTAAAACAAGATTTTAGGAAAATACATGGGTGGGAGAAATTTGCCTAAAAGAAAAATTTCCTAGACATTTTGCAATCTCATCAAATAAAGCCGATGGAATAGCATGATTTTTGGGATGGTTTATCCTGGTGTTGGAATTTTCAATGGTGGAGAAGGCTTTTTGAGTGGAAACATAAACTTTGTGAGGAATTACATTATCTTTTACAGAATGTATTCTTGGTTTCAGGTATACAGGATGAAGCAGTTTGGTCTTTTGCTGAGGATGGTAGCTTCTAAATCAAGTCTCTGATCAATGCGGCAAATGAAAAAAATCTGAGACTATCTGAATCGAAACATATTTTGGACACTATTTAGAGGGAACAGTACCTCCAAAGGTTGAAATCATGGTGTGGACCGCAATCCTTGGAAGATTGAATATAAGAAAAAGATTAACTAGATTGAATATTATAAGTCAAAATAATATTCAATCACCTCTTTATATATACACTATAGCTTTGTGAAATTGATGTGGACAAAGACAATGCATCTTGGCAACATTTGTTGGGTGAAACCAGAAGGACTTAAAGTGGTGGAACTAAAAAGTGGTGAATCATATAAGAAAACAGTGGATCAATCTATGTTCGCTATTATTTGGTCTACATGAAAGGCAAGAAACAAAAAAAATTGAAAATAAAGAAATCAAAAGTGAAGAAGTTTGGGATGAAATTATATTTCATTAGTCAGAATGGGTAAATATCAATATAGAAGGGTGTTCAATGAAAAATCAGTGTGAAAGGAAGATGTTCGAGAGAAGATTTTTTTACTAATCAAAGCAATGGCAAGAAGATATAGTGGTTCTATGTGAAATTCATATGTGAAAATTAGATGACAGCAGTAGAGGTTATCTCCTCAATTCAAATAATCCTCCTTTGGTGTACTTATGTAAGTTCTTGAGTGCTGAAAAAAATGTTGCAACAGAAGTAGGAGTAGAAAATATTGTTCAATTTATTCTTGAAAAAGCAATAACATCAGTGGAGGAGCTTGTCATTGTCACCACGAGTCAAATCTTGGTATACTTGTCAACAAACAAAATCCTCAAGAATTGACATCTCAACTTTGAACGAAATATGTTAATGAACCTGATAAAAAGTCTTAGATCATTGAAAATTAAGCATGGAGTATTAAGAGACTTTAGCCACCTGAATAAGTGGAGAAGCATTGCAAGAGCATCAGAAAACTATGAGGGTAACATAGTATAATAATTTTTTTTTATCAAAGACAGGTAGTATACATGAATGAAATTGAAGGGATGTAAACCAGGATTGTTATTTTTTTTCTATATGGTATATAAATGAGATGGTTAACTACTCTCAACTTGGAACATGAGTCTGGAATTAAATACACTTTTCAGCAGAAGTATATGGTATAGTGGCTTATATATATGAGGACAGGGTGTTGTTTGGTGTTAGCAAAGAAAAGATGTCATTGGAGGGTGTTAAGAGGAGATATTGCATTTGATGTGAATAACTTCAGTTATTATGAGTATTAATTTCTGCAGGAAGCTGAGGCATGAATATTTTGGTTTTACACTTATTATTGAAAGTCTATGAACTTTTTAGAAGGTGAAAGTCTAGTTATGTTGGTGTCTCAAGAGTGAACATTTAGTTGTTCTTTCTGAGTGTTTTTGTAATCTTCTAGACCTTGCTTTGCTGTTAATGTAGGGTCTTTAGAGTTTGACTTTGACTTAATTGGTTTTGATTAATTATTTATCCTTAATGACAATGCTAAAAGAAATTTTAATTAATTAAAGATCAGTCTTTGTATATTTTTCCCTTTTTTGGGTCAAAGTTGTAACTCAATAATCAAAAAAAGCATAGCGATGTTAACTTTAGGGTTCACCAGTTAAGAACAAAAGTTTGTGTAATTCTTTTATTACTTCATATATTTGTGATCTTTTCAGCTCATACTATCTAAAATATATTTTTCATAAGTTACGACTTTAATTTTTTAGTTATTTTTTAATTTTTGGTTAGCGTTTGCAGTGTGTACAAGATGTCACTGGTACGGATTGAGAGATGGATCGAGAACTTGCGGGTTGAGGCAGATGCCGGATCACTTGCCTGGAGCAATAGGGGGTGGTACCTGCAAAGATACTCCGACGCTCAAGTCAGAATGGATCTAAGAGGTAGAAGGTGTGAGGAATGAGTGAATACCTGGAGGGACCTGGGTCCTCTATTTATAGGTGATGGTGAATATCTTATCTTATCTTATTTGGCTAAGATAAGGGAGACGTTTGAATTATCTTATCTTATCTTATCTTATTTGGCTAAGATAAGGGAGACGTTTGAATTCGAAAGTTGGTTAGGAGCTCTAGTGGGCTGGTTCCAGGCCTTCTGGAAGGGCGAAGGGGGTCGGACCCTGGTAACCGGGTTCGGAGACCGTTCTGGGTGTAGGATCCGTGGGCCGGATCCGTAACAATTGCCTCCGGAGCGAGAGAGTGAGGGTGCTCGGTCTCATCGTTGGAGAAACATTTTCCTCGCCATTATGGTTTGGCAAGGAGATCGTTTGTTTGGTTTTTCCGATCGAGGTCGAGGATTTGGGGAGTTCCTAGCCGTTTCATGGTTAGGCCAGGAGCGCGTTGTTTGGGCGTCTCATCACATGCCGGGTTTGATGACTGTTCCGAAGAAGGGCCCGGAGATCGGGTCTGGAACAGTTGCCCCCGGAGCATGAGTATGCTTTTTTGGTCTCAATGCTAAGTCATTGGAGAGTCCGATTCTCTGTAGTTCGGGAGACTGTGAGGGGCCTGAAAAAGGCGTGACGTCATCATGTACCAATTGGTAGGATGTTGGTCAGTATGGATTTCCGCGAGTTGGAAGACCGTCAGCTCATGCTTGTTTTGTGTGGCCTTTTTTGGGCCGTTATTGTGAACTTATTTTAGGCCTCTTGGTGGGCCAATTTCAAGACTTTGTTTATTTAGCTTATTTGGATTCCCGTTTTGTTGGCTTTGCGGGTGATCGATTCACGAGTCATTATTTTTGTTATTTGGATATCCGTTTTGTTATTTGGATATCCGTTTTATTGGCCTCAGGTGATCAATTTCCGGGTAGCCGTTTACTTATTTGGATATCCGTTTTATTATTTGGACATCCGTTTTATTGGCTTCGGGGTGATCGATTCCTGGGTAGCCGTTTACTTATTTGGATATCCGATTTATTATTTGGATATCCGTTTTATTGGCTTCGGGGTGATCGATTCCCGGGTAGCCGTTTACTTATTTGGATATCCGTTTTATTATTTGGATATCCATTTTGTTGGCCTCGGGCTGATCGATTCCCGGGTAGCCGTTTACTTATTTGGATATCCGTTTTATTGGCTTCGGGGTGATCGATTCCTGGGTAGTCGTTTACTTATTTGGATATCCGTTTTGTTGGCCTCGGGGTGATCGATTCCCGGGTGGCCGTTTACTTATTTGGATATCCGTTTTATTATTTGGATATCTATTTTGTTGGCCTCGGAGTGATCGATCCCAGGGCCGCTATTTTTGTTTTTTGGATACCCGTTTTGTTATTTGGATATCCGTTTTATTGGGAGTGGGTAGACCGATGTTGTTTTGTCATAAGACGAGGTCTCCTGGTCCGAAGTCTCGTCGTACCATGCTGCCATTGTACCTTAGGCTTATTCTCTATTTTAAGACTAGCTCACGTAGGTGTGCTATACTCCTGACCTTGTCTGCAAGGCCCTACTTTGCTTCTTTGTCGTTTCCTCCCATGGTTCTGCGTGGATTTTGGTGTGCATCGAGATCGGAAAGGAAGATTCCTGCCGCGTCTCGGGATCTCTTGCGTAGGGCTAGGCTGATGTTGTCGTATTCTACCGCGGTTTCCCAGTCTCCGTGGATGGTTCCGACGGAGCCATCTTCTGCCGTGAACTTCATTAGAAGGTATTTGGTAAAGATGACGGCGGAGAGGTCGTTGATTGTTTTCCTTCCGAGGATGACGTTATAAGCAGTGGAGTTCTTGAGAACCACGAACTCAGACAGGATTGTCTTCCTCTGGCTTCCCGTCCCTATGGTAAGGGGAAGAATGATGGAACCGTCTGGCTTGAGGAAGTTGTCTCCGAGTCGCGTGACACCGTTGCGGTGTGTTTGGAGATTTTCGTTGCGGAGCCCGAGCTTGTTGAAGGCACCTCGGAAGAGGATGTTGGAGTCTGCGCCGGTGTCCACCAGTATTCTCCGAACTAGTCCTGTTCCGATTCTCGCCGAGATGACGAAAGGTGCGTCTTCGGCCGAGGTGCTGTGCTGGCAATCCTCGGGCAAGAAAGTTATCGTTTTGTCGGCTGTGGTAGCTGGGGCTTGATCTCTGACGGCCAAGACTTTGAGGTCCTTTTTTAGTGTTGATCTTGACTTGCTTGACACATCCTTGCCCGTGATGACATTTACTACTATGGCCGGGTCGTCTTCTGGACTTTCCCTGGGAGGTTGTTTTTGTGTTCTCAGGTTGCGTCCTTCCCTCTCAGGCGACCTGTCTTTTTCCGTGCGTTTTGGTTCTCTGATGATTTTGGCGAACTCTGGGGGTTTGCCGTCTCTTATAGCTTGTTTGAGGGCATCTTTAAGGTCGAAACAGTCTTGTGCCCGTAACCTCGGTGGTAGTCACAGTAAAGGGTCTTGTTGCCGCCGGTTCTTTCTCTGAGTTGTCGAGCTTTCGGGATAATACCCCGATCCGCTATCTGGTGGTATATCTCGGTAATCGGGGCTGTCAGGGGGTGTAGTTCGAGAATTTCCCGATCCTGGGTGGTCGGTTTGTGTTTGTTTGTTTGGGTTGGTCTCTTTGACTTTCTCTGGGCATCGGATTATGGCGGGAAGTCAGGTTGCCGTGTTGTCGTTTATTGGCGGCAACGACCTGGCTGACCTCCTCATCGTTTATGTAGTCTCTGGCGACGTTTTGAATCTCGTGCATGGTCCATACTGGCTTGGTGGTGAGGTGTTTGCGGAAGTCTTCGTTCATGAGCCCGTTGGTTAAACAGAGGCTTGCGACGGAATCCGTGAGTCCATCAATCGTTAGGCATTCATCGTTGAAGCGGTCCAGGTATTTTCGTGTGGATTCGTCTTGTTTCTGTGTGACCTCTAATAAGCTGATGGGGTGTTTAGCTTTGGTGATTCTGGTGGTGAATTGGGCCATGAACTTCCGTGAGATATCGTGGAAGCCAGTTATGGATCCGTTGGGGAGGGCGTTGAACCATTTGATCGCAGGGCCAGCTAAGGTTATCGAGAAGGCCTTACACCGGATCATGTTGGCGGCTCCTTCCAGGTTCATCCTGACCTCGAAGGCCGTTAGGTGTTCCCGAGGATCGTTGGTCCCGTCCTATTTCATGTCAGTGGGCTTGTTGAAGTCCTTCAGGAGTTTGGCTCTCAAGGATTTTTCTGTGAACGGGATGGCTTCCATTATCACGTGCATGTTTCCTGCTCATTTGGCCTCCCGATCGTGCCGTCGGTCGTCTTCTCCGCGTCGGTGTTTCGGGTCTAGGGAAATGCTGCGATCATGCTGTTTGCAGTGTTGTTGCTCAGGGGGCCTGGTGTTCCTGGTATCGCGATGAGATTAGGTCCTGGAGGTCGCTTGGCTTATATGCTCCGGGTGGTACCGTTCTTTGGGTGTGACTCAGCCTTTGAGGTTTTGCACCCTGAGGCACAACTCTTGGATTATCTGGACCGCCTTCTCTCCCAGGCCATTGGGTGGCCGGGCTTCAGTGGGAGGACGATTGTCCTCTCTTGGTTGTTGCTGGGTTGGGGTTGGTTGGAGATGTGCCACGTTTATTATCCTCCCGTGGGTGGGAGGAGTGTTATCTTGGAGTTCGGGAGTTGGGCTTTGTGGGTTTGAGTTGGGGTGTCGGGTGGAGGATTGCTCCTCGAGGTTCTCCGTCATGCCGCCACGATTTGGCTGTCCCCCGTATCTGTGCAAGAACCTTGAGAACTTTCTTGATCTATTGGCTCCTGAGAGGTCTGAGCTTGGCCACGGTGGTAGCATTTAAGGAGGTCGTTCATGATGTCATGGCGACAGAGTTGTCACAGGTGAGGCGGCGGATGACAGAGGTTTAGAACCTAGTGTTGAAAGAGGTGACCTCGTGGGTTTGGAGGAAGAGCTTGAAGAGTTCAAAAGAAGAAGCAACCTCGGTGGGCATGGAGCCAAAGTAGAGGGAAAAGATGGGGCCATGGCGCTTGGAGAGACGGATGAGGGAGTGGTGAATGAGAGGGTCCAAGAGGTGGAGGTGTCCCACTAAAGGGAGACGAGACTTTGGGCTCAGAGAATTTGGAATTTCACCGTTGGAGTAGGGCGAGGGTGCATAAAGAGTATTATCACTAAGAAGGTAATTGCAAGTAACATTGTTCCTTTGGGATTTCGCCGTTGGAATAGGGCGAAGGTGTGTTATCGCTGCAAAGGTGATGTAAGTTAAGGAAACATTATTCCTTTGGGATTTCGCCGTTGGAGTAGGGCGAAAGGGTGCATAAACATGCAAAGGTGATGCAAGTTAAGGAAACATTATTCCTTTGGGATTTCGCCGTTAGAGTGGGGCGAAGGTGTGTTATCCCTGCAAAGGTGATGCAAGTTAAGGAAACATTATTCCTTTGGGATTTCGCCGTTGGAGTAGGGCGAAAGAGTGCATAAACCTGCAAAGGTGATGCAAGTTAAGGAAACATTATTCCTTTGGGATTTCGCCGTTGGAGTAGGGCGAAAGGATGCATAAACATGCAAAGGTGATGCAAGTTAAGGAAACATTATTCCTTTTTGCTCTCAGTTACACGCAAGAAATCTGAGTTTGATGATTGCTCTTCTGGGTTATCCGTCATGCCGCCACAACGTTGCAAAGTTCCCACAAACGGCGCCAATGTACAAGATGTCTCTGGTACGGGTTGAGAGATGGATCGAGAACTTGCGGGTTAAGGCAGATGCCGGATCACTTGTCTGGAGCAATGGGGGGTGGTACCTGCAAAGACACTCCGACGCTCAAGTCAGAATGGATCTAAGAGGTAGAAGGTGTGAGGAATGAGTGAATACCTGGAGGGACCTGGGTCCTCTATTTATAGGTGATGGTGAATATCTTATCTTATCTTATCTTATCTTATTTGGCTAAGATAAGGGAGACGTTTGAATTCGAAAGTTGGTTAGGAGCTCTAGTGGGCTGGTTCCGGATCTTCTGGAAGGGCGAAGGGGGTCAGACCCTGGTAACCGGATTCGGAGACCGTTTTGGGTGTAGGATCCGTGGGCCGGATCCGTAACACAGTGGTTAACATACATGGAAACTTAATAGTTCACCATTTGAGAACAAGAGTTTGTATCATTTTTTTATTACTTAGTATAGTATCATTTTTTGTTACTTCATGGTGTAAATATTATTTATATTTTTTTGCGAACACTATATACATTAATGTTTACGGTATATTAACTTAAAATATAAGTATGAAGTTTTATTAGCTTTATAGTGGTTAACATAACGATAAAAATTTCGAGTTCATCAATTAACAACAAGGATTTGTGTAATTCTTTTATTGCTGAATATTTTATATTATTTTCAGCTTCATTGTTTCTTACCATTTACGACTTTAATTTTTAATTATTTCTAAATCTTTAATTAGTATTTATAATGGTTAACTTAGCAATAAAAACTTAAGGATTCACCAATTCAAAACAACGGTCTGCATTATTTTTTTTAGTACTTCATATTGTAACAAATTATAACTATAAATATATATAATTAGTTTCTTTGCGTTACTCTTTTATTTGAGGATTTTGTTCACACCTATATGCTTTTTTTTTTCTTTTTCTTTTCTTTATATAATATCTTGATAATAGTATATTCAAATAATATTTTATTATAAGACGGAGAATTTAAATCATATAAAATAAGAACTATTCCTTTACAGGTCTTATATATTTAGATTTTTTTTTTTGAGATAAAAAAGTTAAAAAATCAAGCTTTTTTTTATTGATGATTAGAGAATTTTTATTTTTATTTAAAATATCTTAAAAATTTAGTATAAAAATATTAAAATATAACCTAAATTATTTATAAATTATGTTATATGATACATATATAACTATAGAAACAATTAAACATAGTTTAGACTAATTCTAATAATTATTTATAAATTTGTAAATAGTAGAGATTATAATGAACTAAATTTAAGAGTTATTAAGTTCATGATTTTATAATAGAGCTGTGTAAGATAAAATGCCTTTTGAGTTATATTGAATAGATAAATAGTATGTGGTAAAATCAGAGCTACTAAAAAGTGTATTGGGGTCCCTTTCCTATATTATATTGTTGAGGGCATAGTCATTTCTTTTACTTTATGTAAAGTGAATTGTTTGCATCAAATTATTTTTTTTTTCTTTTTTAGTAAAGAATGTTATTTTTTACTTATGCATGCTTATAAGTTAGCGTTTTACATTTTACCAACATAAAATATAAGTAAAAATAGTTTATTTTCACAATTATTAAAATGTGTATATATAATTCACTAAATTTTTCTATATCTAAATTATTTTATTTTTTATGCTCAATATTTTATAAATTAAATGATTTAAGGAAAACAACAATCATCAATAACATTGTCCACTTATGTATATTGGAGGAAAGATGTTTTTTTTTTATTTTAAAAAAAAAGAATTTTAAAGTTATTTTAAGTCTAATTTAAAGAAATGTCAAATATGTTTGTAATATTAACATAAATTTAGAAACAGTTGAACTTAGAGATTTTGTGATTGTAGCCAATAGTATTAGAATTAGCATTTACGACGTATTCATTAAGATCTAAATAACAATGTTGAAGTATTTAGAATAATTAAACATTATAATAAAGTAAATTTAAGAGTTATTAGTTGATGATGATTTTACAATAGAATCGTATAATATAAAATGCTTTTAAACCTATTGAATAGTAAAATTTTGTATGGCAATTATTGTTGAATTACCCAATAAATTGATATAGAAACATTATTCCTTGAGATAATGTTAACATGTTGAATAATATTTTTATGGCAATTGCAATTATTATAGTACCTATAAATTAATTTAAAAAATATCATACCTTAACATAAGTGGTAATTAATTGGATTGTGATTAAAATTTATTTGATTGATTATTATAGAAATTTAATTTTAATTTAAATTATTTAAAAAAAATTGTATAACAAATATAAATATAACTAAAATTATTTACACATTATTTTATATGAAAGTTATAATTTAAACTTATTATTATTATTATTATTATTATTATTATTATTATTATTATTATTTAATATTTGTACATTTTTCAATGCATATGCATCATGGAGATATATAATAGAGTTGATGAAATTTGTATAAAAAATATAAATATAACTATTTTTTTATATTAAGTACATGAATAATTATTTAAAAAAATAAATATAATTATACAATCATTTAAAATCTTTTATGTCGTCAATATATCAAAAATAAATTCATGTTTCCCTTGCTACTTCTGTTTTAATAATATTTTTGGTGTTGTTAAGAATATAAGCCTAGAAAGCCATATCTGGATATGCATTATGTTTTAGTTCATTTTCAAATATTACTAGAAACTTCTCAAGTTGTTAATTTCATCTCTTGCCATTTTAATGTACACGTTACACCCTCTTTGGTCCATCCATTGCTTCAATAATTTTCAGCCTCAATGTTAATGAGGTAGAATTTGGCATTACTTAAAGCATGAAATATTTTATTATATTTTTATATTTATTTATTTTTTGCTACATCACACATGACCACACCCATGCATAATTTATTGTTTGTCTATTGTCCTTGATAAGGACATGAATGATATAGACAAAAGTCACTGGATAAATATGGAGAAGCAATGAAAATGAACCAACAATCAATGTATATATATTTTAGATGAGTTGCTTGTAGATTTTGAATCTGTAATTTTTCAATTTTTAGATGTGTGTAGTTTTGTTTGTTAATATTTTTTGGACGTGTTGGTTGATTATTTGTTGATTTTATTGTTCTCATAACAGGATCAATGCAGAAAATGTAAGAAAAAAAAAAAAAACACGCACTCATAGACGTACGCACCCAATTAGTTGGGACTATCAGCCCCGCTTATCTCGAATAAAAGGATAGGAAATATTTGATAACAAAAAAAATTAATTTAAAATAATATTATTTATTTTATTTAATATTTATTAATTATTATAATAATTAATAAATATTAAATAAGATAAGTTTTGACGATATTTTTTTATTTTCTTAACATTATTAAAAAGGATATTTATGGTTTGAGGGGGAAAATAATTAAATATATGAATGATTACACAGAAGATTTGAATAAGGCAGCCAAAATGGGTAGGGCTGGGGGATGACTCACACTGACATTATTTTTGGCAAATTTGTTTTTATTCCATCTAAGGCTTCTTTGAGTCTTTGAAGTAAGCAACCTGATTACCTCTTCCTAATCTTTCCCAATAAATCGTCCTGGTTCATGTTGTAGAGAAAAGATAGCATCAACTATATAAAAAGGTGGCTACTCCAATGAAGATTTAATGATTATCATCATGTGAAGATACATCATTTTGACCATTGGATGATAGATTGTAGGGCTTGATTTGATTTGAAGTAAAAGTGTTACTTTTATTTAAAATGTTGCTAAATAAATAAGTTACACTTTTTGAACAAGGATCATCATGAGAAGATGTTTTTGCCATCTTCATGGGAGTAGTTGCCATATAAAAAAGCCCCTAGGCTACATGATTATTCATCACCAATCCTCCCAATTAAAAAGGTAATAACAGTGAAAGAAAACATTTCAACCAATCATGGGTGACTTGGGAGAGTTTGATTCATCATTCATTCAGGCCTTAGAACACAGGCCAAAACCCAATGCTACTGAAGCACAAGGGATACCCTTGATTGATCTGTCACCCATTAGTTGCCATGAAGATGTTGAAACAAACTCAGAAACTGACCCTGCTTCCATTGAGGAGCTTGTCAAACAGGTTGGAAGTGCCTGCAAGAACTGGGGTTTCTTCCAGGTGATCAATCATGGGGTGCCTCTTGATAGGCGCCAGAGGATCGAAGCGGCGGCGAGGGAGTTCTTTGCGCAGAGTTTGGAGGAGAAGAGGAAGGTGAGGAGGGATGAGGTGAAGATAATGGGATACTATGATAGAGAACACACAAAGAATGTTAGGGATTGGAAGGAAGTGTTTGATTTTGGTGTTGAGGATCCAACTTTGGTTGCAGCCTCAACTGATCCTGATGATGATAGTGTTGCTTATTGGACTAATCAGTGGCCTGAATACCCACCCAAGTTCAGGTAAATTATGTTTCAAGCTGTAGTAATAACGAGTTCTATACAGTAGCTAGTTTATAAGTTAGTGCTACTTATAGCAGATAAAGCGCAAATTTATAGTTACATCTTTTGTGATTTGTTATAATTCAAATTGACTCCTCTTCATTTCTAAGATATATGTTGACCACTCTTGAGATTTTGGTAATACACTTTAGTATCTTTATGTTTTGTAAAATTACTAAAATATAACGAACATCACTAACTCGGTCTTTTTTACATAACCGGTTCTAAATCCGAAAAAATGAATAGGGTTGTTCGGTGTATGATTGCCAATGTAAAACAGTGTCACATTCCAATATATGACCATGACGCAATGACGTCTTTAAAGCTATGTTGGGTTGTGTCAGGCCTGCGACAGCCAATATAAAACAAGGTCCATATCAAAGCATGGACACAACGCAATGACGTCTTAATCCATATAGACGACCTTATTTAGTGGGAAAAAGGCTTTGTTAAGTAACTATAACGAACATCACTAGAGTGATTTAGAAGAGGTTAGTACCACAGAAAAATAGAAAGTAGACATGATAAATTTCACCATACCTCAGGCAGTGTTTGGTACATGTTTTAGGAGCAAAATTAAGATAGATCAAAGTAGAGAGACAAGAAAATTATCTTGCTCTTTGGTAGATAAATACATTTTGTTTATTTATAATTTCTGTTTGTCTCATTTTCTAAATAAATTTGTATCTTTCAATATTTTTGTATTTCTGTTCTGAGCTAGTTACCAATTAGGACTTTAGAAAGATCAATGATTTTTTTCTAGAAGGTCGTAAATTTGATATAACTGAAAATTTGTTCATAATAATCTGTTTTATCTTTTCAATCTTTTTGGCTACTGCCTTGCTCATTTTGTAGGGAAACTTGCGAAGAATACACTAGGGATGTTGGCAAGTTGATAATGAAGTTGATGGAGCTTATAGCACTAAGCCTAGGCTTGAAAGCAAAGAGGTTCCATGAATATTTCAAAGATCAAACAAGTACCATTCGACTCAACTACTACCCACCATGCCCTTCCCCTGAACTCGCTCTTGGGGTTGGACGCCACAGGGACAATGGAGTCTTAACAGTGCTATCTCAAGATGAAGTTGGAGGTCTTCAAGTTAAGCGACGAACAGATGGAGAGTGGATTGGAGTGAAGCCCACACCAGGTGCCTTTATCATCAATGTTGGTGACATAATGCAGGTAACACACTCATGTGAAGTGTCTCGTCTCTGTGTCCGTGTCCGTTGGGTTCCCGATTATCTGATATGCAAGTTCTCTTCTTAAGAATGAAGGAAATTAGTGATTATTGAAGAATGATTATGACATGGTAATTATGGTAGGGTATATGCTATTGTCAACTTTTGATGCAGGTAGTTAAAATCTAGATTTTACTTCAAACGTTGAAATAACTAAGTGTAAAACATGAAACAGTAAGGAACATAATTTGAATCATAAAATCGCCTTTTCTGGTAGAAATTATCAGAATTCATTGAGTTATTCAAAATCGTAATATCAGAAGGTTTTGAATTTTGTTGTAGGTGTGGACCAATGAGGCTTACAGAAGTGCAGAGCACAGGGTGGTAGTGAATTCTGTGAAGGAGAGGCTTTCAATTCCATTCTTCCTCAACCCAGCTCACTACACTGAGGTGAAACCACTTGAGGAGCTCATAGATGAGGAACACCCTCCCAAGTATAGGCCATATGTTTGGGGCAAATTTCAAGTTATTAGAAAGCGCAGTAACTTCATCAAACTCAATGTTGAAAACATCCAAATTGATGATTTCAGGATAGCACATTAACAAGGCTGGTTAATTGGAATATAATTAGGAGGCTATCCAAGTTACTACTATTATTAATAAGGACATCACTTTAATAAAGACACTAAAAATATTTTTTTTTTTTTAAGATGTTTATATGTGTCATGTTTCTATTGGACATCTTTGTTAAATCGGTTAATAATTTATTTTTTAATAAATCAGAACAAAATGGGTTTATTATAGCAACAATAATAAACTCAATTGTCTGCATTATAATTAGACCCGATTTGATCCGATCTAATTACACGATCTAAATCGAATATTTTTAAATTTTTTGATAAAAAAATAAATATATTTTTGACTTTTTGTTTTGCAAACATTTAAATTCCTAAAAACTTAAAAATACAATTAAATCCCTAAAAAAATTGGATTTATTGTTATTGTTATAAAAAAATCAGTTTTATTATAATTTGTTAAGAAATTAAAAAATAATCGGTTCATTAATACGTCAAATAATAATGCGGTACATAAGCATCTTTACAAAAAGACGTTTTACGCATCTTTATGAAAACATCCCCTGTTAATAAAAGGTGATTTTTGATGAAAATGTATCTTTTCAATTTTTTGAATAATTGAGAGAATAAAATATAATCTTTAATTTTTTAATATATTTTTTTGTTTTATTTATAAAATTAATAGTAAAAGATTATATTTTATTTCCCCAATTATTAAAAAAATTGAGAGAATTCATTTCTAATTAATCATCGTGTTTCTGTATTTTAAAATGCGAATTTTTTCTTGTCTTTCTGGTATAAGATGTCTCGTGTTTTATAGGTTTATTCTCTCTGCACTTGATGAACATGACACTGCCACTAAATTTACTAATAAATCTTGTTGACTTTCCTCGTAGCTTCAGGTATATATATTATTAGATATAAATTTATTTGGGTATAACCTTCTAATAGTTTATTTTCATTTTGAAGAAAATAATTGATGACATATCTATTATATATTATTAAAATTAGATTTTTTTAATTAATAACATAGCTGACGTGATATATTTTTAAAAGTATTTTTAATTTATTTTATTTAATTCATTTAAATATATCAATTAACTAATTATTTATTTAATTTGATTGATATAAATATCAAATTATTTAATATTTTATTTAATTATATTAATAATAATTAATAAATTATATTAATTATTTGATTTGACTTGAATAAATGAATTGATTTTATTTTAATTTGTATTAATTTTTTCGTCTTATGTATTTTGATTAATAATTTTTAAAAATATTATAATTAATTATTTATTTGATTTAATTAAAATAAATATTATATTATTTAATATTTTATTTAACATATTAATTATAACTAATTAATTATATTAATTATTTGATTTAACTAAAATAAATAAATTGATTTTGTTTTAATTTGCGTTGATTTTTTCATCTTATGTATTTCGATTAATAATTTTTATAAAATGTTATAATTTATACATGATATATTTATAAGATATTTTTTATTTATTTGACTTATTTTATTGAGCCAAATAATTATAACTAATTTATTATATCAATTATTTAATTTAATTAATTTAAATATATATTACTTATTCAATTTATTATCAGTTAATCTTTGAGTTGTTATTTACTAAAAGATCCTCCTTATTTCCTTTTTTTATATTAAATATTTTAATTTAAATTAAATTTTATATTTTTATTTATTGTGTATATTTTTTTTATTATAATATCAAATCTAATATTTTTATTAATATTTCTTTGTAATTTATAGTCTAATAGTTATATGCCCACCATCAATTATATAATTATAAATATTTCGTCATTTTATTTTAAAAGCATAATTTATTCCATCTTTTTTTATTTTACCTATTTTTGTATTCATAACTTATTCATTATAAAAAATATATATGCTAGCTAGAAGAGAATCTCATTTTCTTCACCAATTTTCTTCTATTCGATAATACTTTTTTTCCTCTTTTGATGCATTATTTCTACTCTTTGATTATTTTATAAACTATAAAACATTATTATTCATTATTGTATTTTATCTCTTCTATTTTTTTATTTTATTTCTATTTATTTGATTTTTTATAATTTTTATTCTATACAAGTTAATTTATCATAACTCTTCACATGTTGAATCTTCTCAATATTTAAATTATATTATTTAAGGCTTCATTTCAATTTTAATTTAAGAGATTGAGTGATAAAATAACATCGATAAAGATTATTGTGCATCTTCTTTTTGTCTTTTTAGTTTAGGTTTAATTACTCTGTTGGTCCCTATAGTTTCGCGAAATTTTCAATTAGGTCCCTATACTTTTTTTCCTTTTTTAATTGAGTCCTTGCACCAAAATTCTTTTTTAATTGGGTCCCTACACTTTTTTTTTTTCTTTTATTTAGGTCCTTATACTAATTCTTTTTTTTTTAGTTGGGTCCCTATAAAATTAAGCTAATTACTACTGAAAGGGACTTAATTGAAAAAAAAAATTTAATGCAGGGATCCAATTAAAAAGAAAAAAAAGTATAGGGACGTAATTGAAAATTTCACGAAACTATAAGAACCAACAAAGTAATTGAACCTTTAGTTTATCTCCCTTTTTGTAGGGATCATGAATAATTATATACAACAGTCTGCATAAAAGATAAGTATAAATTACATACTATCTTTTTTTAGTAAAATTTTTATTATCTATTTTGAAATAGAAAAAATATGTAAATTATTTTAAATCAATAAGTCAGTCATCATTGTGGATAATTGTAAAATTAAAAAAAATATAATTATTCGATAGTCACTTTGTTTAGTCTAATATATTATTTTTTTAGTTAAATATTATCTTAAATTTGTGTTGGATTTGAATATTTTAACCTAAGACATTTAAAAGGATACAACTATTTTTAGTTAAAGAATGAATAATTTTATATGCTTATTACAGTAGCTAACGCCTTGGACTATGATAAAAAAAATAGATTAAAAAATTAAATAAAAAATTTAGAATTTTGCAAGAGTTTAAAAATGATGCACTTGAATATCGGATAAATTTTTATTGTGTTTGTTTTTATTATTGTGTATTCCATTATTTTTTGTTAAGGTTTTCGAATATTGTTCTTTTGTATTTTGGTATTTAAAAAAAAAGTCTAATATATTTGTTTTTTGTTCTAATAATCATTTGTTACAAAAAATGATACTAAAGTAAACATGAGTTAATATCAAATTAAAAGGTTATGTTGATCGTATAACTATTACCGTATTATTTAATTTAATTTATTTAATTTGCACATTAATATAATTGATTAAAAATAATGAGTGATAAATAAAAGTAGAAAATAATTAGAAAAATAAAATATTTATAATTACTTTAAAATATATAATGAAATAAGTTTTAGGGTATTATTTAATTTGAATTGTTAATAATTATAAGAATTGAAGATCAATAATTATAATAAAATAGACACTAAAATAAATTTTATGATACTAAATTTATTTGAATTATTAATATAGTCTTATAAATAACAACTTTAATTTATACAAACAGATTGTTAATAAAATTTTATAATCTCTATATTTATATCTATTTGATTCATGTATTTTATTTTATTATATTTTGTACAAAAAATTGGCATATCATTTTTATCTTTATAAAAGTTAATACATGCATAGTTTATAGTAATCTTATTTATTGTTAATAATTTTCATCCAAATTTTCATGTTTGAAGAAGTCCACCTTTTCGTGAAAATGGAATCATGCTCAACGTACACTCATTAACGAATTCTTGGGTTTTCCAAGTATAAAGTAAATATTTTGAAATTTAAACTATATAGTATTATCAATAATCAATTATTCTTTTTTAAAGACACATATAATTTTACTCATTATCTTCTATGTTTTAATGTTGAAAACATTTAGACGTTTGATTTAACCATTGTTTTGTAAAATTTTATAGTAACCATTGGTTTATGTGCATGTTTTCCTTTAAAAA
Source organism: Arachis hypogaea (assembly GCF_003086295.3). Lineage (NCBI taxonomy): Eukaryota > Viridiplantae > Streptophyta > Magnoliopsida > Fabales > Fabaceae > Arachis > Arachis hypogaea. The sequence goes on from NC_092055.1 coordinate 43,792,102, forward strand.
ATAAAAAATACTTCGTATATTTTTATATATTATCTTGAACAATAATAATAAATATAATACTAGTGTTTTGAGAGTTAAATACATAATAATTATAAGAGTAAAGTATCGTTTTTGTCCCTAACGTTTGGGGTAAGTCACAAAATTGTCCATAACGTTTCAATCGTCCTATTTAAGTCCCTAACCTTTCAAAATTGACTCAATGTTGTCCTGCCGTTAGGAATCCGTTAACAGAATTGACGGCAGGACAAAATTGAGACAATTTTGAAACGTTAGGGACTTAAATAGGACGAAAACGTTAGGGACAAAAATGATGCATAAAAATAAATTTTAATTTAATTTTATCTTTCAATAATATTAATTTTTTACTGTACATAGTATTCAATTATTTTTTAATTACATCTAAATAAATTACACTTAATCACATTACTTTCATTTTAAATAAATTTATTTTTTTATAATTTTAAAAAATTTTGATACATTAAAGACAAAAGGTATAATTTATATTTTATTGTATATATATTATTATTATTTTTCTGCAAGTTTATATATTAGTCATTCTACAAACATTTCATGATAACTAAAAATCTTTAAGAGTAAAATTATAAAAAAATTAATTTATTTAAAATAAAAATAATATGATTAAGTGTAATTTATTTAGATGTGATTAAAAAATAATTGAATACTATGTATAGTAAAAAATTGATATTATTGAAGGATAAAATTAAAATTTATTTCTATGTATCATTTTTGTCTCCAACGTTTTTGTCCTATTTAAGTCCCTAACGTTTTAAAATCGTGTCAATTTTGTCCCGCCGTCAATTCTTTTAGCGGATTCCTAACGGCAGGACAACATTGAGTCAATTTTAAAACGTTAGGGACTTAAATAGGACGATTAAAACGTTAAGAACAACTTTGAGACTTATCCCAAACGTTGGAGATAAAAATGATACTTTACTCTGATTATAAACTAAAATGAGTTTCTTAAAACCAAACTATTGAACTATACCCAAGCACAACAATCACATAATAATTACTATATAAAATACCAAGGATTCATTAGAAAAATGCAAGGTACTGATAAAATTAAAAATTATTTCAATTGTAGATATATTTTTGTATATGATGTCTTACAATTATTATTTGAGTACAATATATAAGAGAAAGAATAATTTGTAATTGTCAATGAGTTATAGCTCAAATGGCATAGTCTCTCCATACTTAATTAAGAGGTTGCGGGTTCGAATCTTCTATCTTTGATAAACAAAAATAATTTGTAATTAAATTTTCATTTAATTTGGTGAATGAACAGTTTATGATTTATGTAATACCCTCGCTAACAGAATATCACGCATGACTCGATATTGTATCACTGTTCTTTTTGAAAACCGAAAAAAGAATACCTTTTACATAAAACAAAACAAGCATATACATGTACAAAATTTCTTGCTCAAGTAACTTATACATATTACATACATACAAATCATACAACTCCTATCCTTCATACATAATATAATATTGATGGCGAGGGATAAATAAATAAAAACTAAACAGGACTAAGCGAAACACAATACAACCCTTCGTGAGCTTTTTCATTCGTTTCTTGAAAAGATAAACCTGTAGGGGGTGAGAACCTAACCATACGGTCTCACCATAGAGTTTTAGAATTGTCATAATAAGATATTTAAAGAGAAATCTATTTTTAAGCTCAGTGATTATTATTCGTCCTTTGAATCTTTTAAAAACCAACAACTAGTCATCTAAAAACCCTTTTCGAAAATCAATATTTAAATATCCAGAAATCCAAAACTTTTCTTTTTTTTTTTATAAGAAAATCTTAATCAGAAACTAACCACGCAATCAATCAACACAATCATCAATTCAGCACCAAAGCTCATTCTCAAAAGTAGCACACTAGGATAAACACAGGCAAAACAGACAAGGAAAGCACATGTTTAGGTAGCAGTTACAGCAAATGGTTCAGGTAGCAATTAATAACAGTTTAACAATTAGGCAAACCAAAACAAATTCAAACCCAAGCAAAACATACAAATGCATATGATGCATGCCTGTTCTATAGCTAATGAGCTCATCTGTCGGTTATACAGCTAACCCGACAATGGGGGTACCATTCCCGAGAATTTATAAGTGTCCAGTCACCCTTACGTCGTAGGTCAACAGAGTATCGAGTCTCAACCTGGAGCAAGTGGTGGCAAGCCACTGCGTCTACCTAGGAATACTCGTGTCTCAGATAATTCAAATTCATAAGCCATATGAATAATTCTTTCAACATTCATCAATATCTAAGTCATTCTCAATGTCATCATCATTCTCAATCCATATCTTATTTCCAAATTCATTCAAAAATCGTATTTCAAAGTCAATCCTCATCATCCTTCTTTCCATTTCGTTCGTCAACAATCCCAATTCAAAACATAATTCTTTCTTTTCTAAATAAATCAATCTTAAAACATAAAGTTTAAAACCAAATCTTTTTAAATAATTACTTCAAACGAAACTTTCAATTTTATAAAATTTCGGTAGCATCTCCTCTAAAACTCAGACTCTGCCACCCTTTTTGGGCCCCATATTGTTCATGTCCTAGGTCGAGCTGTACGACCCGGGCTGATTAAAAGACAAGTCGACCGACTTCTTCAGGTCTGGAATTCCCGACCTCTTCTCAAAGAGTTCGGCCAAATCGCTACAGGGAGCCCAAGCAGGCCCAAATAAAGGGACATAGCCCAAATCTAAAGGCAACTAAAGCCTAGAAAGATAAAGGCGGTTCCCCTTGAAGATAAGATGACATCACTTAGAAGATAAGATTAGATAACTAACTTATCTTATCTGGAAAGGTCAACCTACACTACTATAAATACACTAGAGCACCCAGGTATAACTCATACTCTGATTCTACTAAATACCTGCTTAAAGCCATGCTAACTTAGACATCGGAGTCTCTTGCAGGTACCACCACCCTCCGGTGACGAAGGATCAGCAGCACCCCAAGTCCAACAAGTCGGACACGTCAGCTTCGGCCACCACCACAGATCTCGACCGAGATCGACCTACAGTTTTAGGTAACCCTCGGAACATTGGTGCCGTTGTCGGGGAACCTGGAAGTCATCCCATCACCATGGCAGACGACCATGACAACGACCACAACTCTGGTTTGGTGGACAGAACGCCAAACAAAAACACGGATGCTACACCCAAAGATACACCTCAACAAAACGGAGAGAAGCATTCTCCAGATTCAGAAATTTTAGAAGCCCTCCGAGAACAACAAGATCGGCTTAAGCAGCTCGAACAGGAGGCTGAACATCAGCAAGAGGCTGAAAGATACATCCGAAGAGAAACTAGGCGTTGCCGAGAACTAGAAAGCTCGCGAAACTAGAAGCCGACCTCAAGACCAGAACTACTCGCCCCAACAACGAAGATAACTCCCACAAAGACCAAGATCCCTTCACCAAAGAAATCATGAAAGCTAAAGTCCCGAAGGATTTTAAAGCTCCCGACATGACCCCATACGACGGTACCTCCGACCCAAGCCATCATTTCAGCAATTTCAGAAGCAGAATGTATCTCACCGATGCCTCGGACGCTATTCGTTGCAAAGCCTTCCCAACTACTCTAACAAAAATGGCAATTAAGTGGTTCGACAGCTTGCCTCCCAGATCCATCACAAGTTTCGATGACTTAGCCAAGAAGTTTCTTGCCAGATTTTTCATTCAAAAAGACAAAGCCAAACACGCCCCAAGCCTATTAGGAATCAAACAAGGAGACCGGGAGAGTCTTCGATCTTACATGGAAAGATTCAACAAAGCATGCTTGGACATACAAAGCCTACCAACAGAAGCAGTCATCATGGGTCTCATCAATGGCTTGCGAGAAGGACCCTTTAGTCACTCTATATCCAAGAAACACCCAACATCTCTAAATGAAGTGCAAGAACGGGCAGAGAAGTATATCAACATAGAAGAAAATTCTCGGTTAGGAGAGACCTCAAAATCCAAATTCTCATACTCCTCCCAGAATAAGGATAAAGAATCCAAGAAAAAATAAGATTAACACGGAGAGAAGTCTAAAAAATACCACAATTATACCCCTCTTTGGGGGTGTCTCTTGTGGACGTTTTCCGAAAAGTATGCCACACCGAGAAGATTCCACTGGCTCGTCCAATCAAAAGCAAAAAAGGAGGGGAAAATTGGACAAAATACTGCAAATACCATCGAATCTATGGACATCCTACAAACGAGTGCTTCAACTTGAAGAATGTCATAGAAAAGTTGGTAAGAGAAGGACGACTAGATCGATACTTAGCCAACAAAATGGACGAACCCAGAAAAAGAAGAAGGGATGAAGAGGTCGAATGAACTGAACGACCACCCCGCACCCCGGAGAGGCACGTTCAGATGATAAATGGAGGATTCGCAGGAGGAGGGATCTCCAAATCATCCCGCAAAAGGCACCTTAAAGAAGTATATCATGTTGAAGGAAACAAAGGATCTCCCGACCTCCCTACTATCACTTTTACCCAAGAATACGCGGAAGGCGTCATCCCGGGACATGATGATCCCATGGTCATTACCATCATATTGGCCAATGCCAATCTCCACCGCACACTGGTAGACCAGGGAAGCTCGGCAGATATCTTGTTTAAATCCGCCTTCGACAAACTCGGCCTACAAGAAAAAGAGCTCAGAGCATATCCGAACAGCTTGTTCAAACTAGGAGACACTCCAATCCAACCACTTGGATATATCTCACTACATACAACCTTTGGAAAGGGAACCCGATCAAGGACACTCAACATAGACTACATCGTAGTCGACGTGAACTCAACCTACAATGCCCTGATAGGTCGGACAACACTAAATCAGCTTACCGCAGAAAATTGCGCGACACTGCTACAACGAAAGTCTGAACCTTAGAGAAAAAAGAGAAGAAATCAACACTATCGAACTCGGGGGAGTTCGAGGTCGGCAGGAAATTCGTCCACAACCAGAAGGCGAGATCGAGGAAGTCCAGATCGAAGATACCCTGGATAAAATAACAAATATTGGGGCAACCTTGAAAAAAGACATAAAGGAGTCTCTGATACAGTTCCTAAGGAATAATGCCGACCTCTTTGCATGGAAGGCCGCAGACATGCCGGGCATAGATCCCAAACTAATGTGCCACAAACTGGCGGTGTACCCAGGATCTCGGCCAGTACAACAGAAGCGTAGGAAGCTCGGATCGGAGAGATTCCAAGCTGTGGAAGAATAGGTACAAGCTCTACTGGAGGCAGGATTCATAAGAGAAGTCAAATATCCACTATGGCTAGCCAACGTTGTATTGGTGAAAAAGTCAAATGGGAAATGGCGGATGTGCACTGATTACACCGACCTCAATAAAGCTTGCCCAAAAGATCCCTATCCACTCCCAAGCATAGACACTCTAGTGGATGCTTCCTCCGGATACAAGTACCTTTCCTTCATGGATGCGTATTCGGGATACAATCAAATCCCAATGTACCCACCTGATCAAGAAAAGACCTCATTCCTAACCCCAAAAGCAAATTACTGTTATGTCGTCATGCCATTCGGACTCAAAAATGCAGGAGCTACCTACCAAAGATTAATGAATAAGGTCTTCGCAGACCATATTGGGAAACTTATGGAGGTATATGTGGACGACATGTTGGTAAAAACACAAAGTGAGGAATCATTACTGTCCAACCTCGCCAAAGTATTCGACACCATCAGAAAGCATGGCATGCGACTTAATCCTGCGAAGTGTACCTTTGCAGTAGAAGCCGGCAAATTTCTGGGTTTCATGCTAACACAACGAGGAATTGAGATGAACTCGGATAAATGCCGAGCTATACTTAACATGAAAAGTCCAACCTACCTCAAAGAAGTACAACAACTCAACGGAAGACTGGCAGCCTCATCCAGATTTCTAGCCGGATCGGCCACAAGATCTCTTCCCTTCTATGCCACACTAAGGAAGGGAAAGAGGTTTGAATGGACCACATAATGCGAACAAGCCTTCCAAGATTTCAAAAAATTCCTGGGACAACCACCCATCCTTACTCGACCACAGGAAGGAGAAGAACTCATATTATACCTCGCAGTGGTAAGTTGGGCAATAACCTCAGCACTAGTCAGGGAAGACGAAAGTGGGCAACAACCCATCTACTTCATCAGCAAAGCTCTACAAGGGGCCGAACTGAACTATCAAAAGATAGAAAAGTTCGCTTACGCTCTCATACTAACTTCTCAATGACTTCGCCCATATTTTCAGGCTCACACCATCAAGGTCCGGACCAACCATCCCATAAAAGGCATTCTACAGAAGACAGACTTAGCTGGAAGAATTCTACAGTGGGCAGTTGAGCTATCAGAGTTCGATCTTCAATATGAAGCTCGCATGGCCATCAAGTCTCAGTATTTGGCCGACTTCATTGCTGAGTACACTGACACCCCAGGAACTCCTACAAAATGGAATCTCTATGTAGACGACTCTTCAAATAAAACTGGGAGTGGTGCGGGTGTAATAATAGAAAGCGACCAAGGAACCCAAATCAAACTCTTCCTAAAATTCGAGTTTCCTACTTTAAACAACCAGGCCGAATACGAGGCATTACTAGCTAGTTTGAGACTGGCTAAGGAAGTTGGAGTTCAAAAGCTTATCATCTTTAGTGATTCCCAAGTAGTCACCTCACAAATAGCAGGAAGTTACTAAGCTAAGGACCCCACCATGAAAAAGTACCTGGACAAAACCAGGGAACGGCTCGAACAACTCGGGGAATATGAGGTCCACCATATACCTCGGGAACAGAACGCTCGAGTTGATGCACTCTCAAAATTAGCCAGTACCAAACCAGGGGGAAATAATAGAAGCCTCATCCAGGAAATACTGCAAGACCCATCAATCTCGGAGGAAGAAAAGATCCTAGCTATCAGGTCAGGATCAAGGATGGATGACCCCCATAATCAATTACCTCAAATCAGAGACGCTCCCTACAGATAAGAATAAGGCGAAGAGGTTGAAACGAGAAGCACAATACTACACCTTCATAAACAACATCTTATACAAAAGAGAAATCTCGATACCCCTATTAAAATGTGTGCCGACCTCCAACACAAAGGAGGTCTTGGAAGAAATACACAGTGGCATATGTGGCAACCATCTGGGAGCGCGAGCTTGACGTGGCGAAAATTGGCGGATTAAGAAATTAATATAAGAGATACGTTGCAAGTACAGTTCTTAATCAACAAAAATTCGCTTATCAATTTAGAAGGGTTGTCACAAAATTAGAATTAAAATACTGGGAGTATGAATCCCAGGTCGTCTCCCAATGAGTTACAGAAAGATGTGCTATTTTATTAATCAGATATTTTCCAAAAGGGTTTGAGTTTGATAGACAGGAATTTAAATCAGAGAATTTATGTAATTTAAATAAAAACCTTGACCGGGAGTAGATTAGTCAGAAGTCCTATCCTTGTTGGAGTTCTCCCAAGATTAATTGATAATTGAAGGTTGTTCTGCTCAGTTATCCTTTTACCAGATAAAGGAAAGTCAAGCAAGTTGGAAGTCAATTTCTATTCACAAGTTCCAATCGTCTCCCTTGGGAAGGACTAGTGTCAGTGACTAGAGGGCGACCCAACGATAAACCCAATTATAATTTTACTCTTGAGCATTCCAACTCAAGGTTCTCCTTTCAACCAACTCCCAATCAAGTTATGGAACTACTCACTCATTATGATTGTAAACTTCACAAAATAAGAAAGGAAAATAAAGGAAGACATGATAAATAATAATCGAAAAGATCAATTAAAAATGAAAATAGTTCTTGTATTAATAAACTCTAAAAATAATCCAATAGTAACTCTGAATAAATTAAGGATATGAAAGAGTAAGTGACAAGTAAGGAAACAAACTAGAACGATGAAGTCTTGACGGATGTAATAACTCTTCTCAATATCCCAATCCAAAAAGCAATAAAATCAAAATCCTAAGAATTATGAATGTGTAGAGAGAAAACCTAGAGGAGGAGTAAATTCAGATCTAAAAACTAAAAATTATGTGGAATGAATGTTGTTCCTGGTCTCTGCATGTTCCCTGGCTCTAATTTGCTTTTCTGGGCCAAAAACTGGGTCAAAACATGGCCCAAAATTGCCCCTAGCGAATTCTGCAAATTCTGCAGATCGTGCACGTCACGCGATCGTGTCATCCATGCGTTCGCGTCATCCAGCGTTTTGCCTTGCCACGCGTGCGCGTCGTCCACGCATTCGCGTCACTTGTGCAGTTTCCAATCCATGCGTTCGCGTCAGGCATGCGAGCGCGTCACTGCAATTTCCTCTGTTTCACGCGGTCGCGTGAGCCATGCGTCCGCGTCGCTTCTCGCTGGTCATCTCCTTAATTTCTTGTGTTCCTTCCATTTTTGCAAGCCTCCTCTCCAATTTCCAAGTCATTCATGCCCTATAAAGCCTGAAACACTCAACTCATAGATCACGACATTGAATGGAATAAAGGAGAATTAAAATACATAATTAAAAGTCTCTAGGAAGCAAGTTTTCAACCATGGAGTAATTTTGGGAAGAAATTGTAAATACATGCTAATCATATGAATAAGTGGGTAAAGATTTGATAAAACCACACAATTAAACACAATATAAACCATAAAATAATGGTTTATCAACCTCCCCACACTTAGACATTAGCATGTCCTCATGCTTAGTTGAAGGAGATAAAATAAATGAGTAGGAACATGTAAAACTCATGCAATGCAATGCAACCTATACATATGAATGCAACTATATAATTCTTGTCCACTTGGTTAAAAGTAAATAAGCTCTTCAAGACAATCACAAATCAAATTCCACTAATTCAATTCTTATACAGTAACAACAGATAAAAATGCAAGAAGGTAGCTCATGAAAGCAGGGAACATAGAATTTAAGCATTGAACCCTCACTGATGATGTATGTACACTCTAATCTCTCTAGTGTATAGGGTAGTCACTCTATCCTTCTCTAATCATGCTTTCTAATTTTTGTTCTTCACCTAACAAATCAACAACATTTAATGTACCAATGCAAACATCATGAGGTCTTTTCAAGGTTGTAATGGGGCCAAGGTAAGGGTAAGGGTACATATATGACTAAGTAAGCTTATAAATTGAATCTTTAATTAACCTAAGCTTTCACCTAACACACATATATATTCTATATAACTTAAATTTCACACCTAGCTACCCAAAATTTCCCTTTCACATTCCATACTCATGTATCACCCTTTATTTTAATTTTTATCACATATGCATTGATATTTGAATTTTAACTTAGCATTGGTGTAATTTTGTCCCCTTATTTATTTATTGACTATTTTTGGATTTTTTTTAAAGTATGAAAATAAACATAGCTTATCAATGCACATGAATTTTTAATTCTTATAGTTTCACATGAGTAGGTACCCAAATTCCCATTATATTATCATGACACATTCCCTTATTATCTTTTGTTCCCACAATCTTCCCATACCCAATTAACACACAATTCTATCTTAAGCTAACCAAAGATTCAATTGGGATATATAATTGTTTTTCCGCTTAAGGCTAGTGATGTGGTAAAGTACAGAACAAATGGGATTTAAAAGCTCAAAGTGGCTAACAAAGGTAACCTAAGGGGTAGGCTTAATTTGGATAAGTGAGCTAAGCAAATAATGGCCTCAATCATATGCAAGCATATAAATATATTAAACATTGGACATATAGGATGAAACAAAATATAGATTACAATCATATAGAAGTAAACACACAAGAATAAAATAATTATGGTTAAATAATGTAACCATGTAACTAAGCTCAAATCTTACGGGTTGTGTGTTCTTAGCTTTTTAAACTATGTTCCAAATATAACTTCAAGCAAATTTAATATAAAATTTTTTATTAAAATTAGTGAAATTTTGTTCTAAATAAAATAGGGTCTTAGAAGAAACTTATTATCTTTTCAATCAAGTAGAACATGCATGCAACTAACCTATTACTATGCAATTTATCCTATTCTACAAAAGAAAAATTAACTAAATATCCTATTTTATTGGTGTTAGAGAAGAGAAATTACCTCCGGAAGTCAGGTAATGACCGACCTCCCCACACTTAAGGTTTTGCACCGTCCTCAGTGCCATCTGTCAGGAACAAAGGTGGGCTGGTAGCAGTATCTCCACAGTCGAGACCGTTATGGCTCCCTGTGCTGGTGAATGAAGTGGAGTCCGGGGTGTCAGGGTCTTTGTATTTTCCCATAAGTAGCTCCTTGAGGTATGTGAATCGGCGCTTGTTACGGCGCTTTCTTAGCTTTGCTTTGTGGTCCTGCCGATCCAACCTTTCAAGTATCTGATGGAGCAGTTGAGTTGTTGTAGGTGCTTGTGGTGTTGAAGGAGGAATGTCTTCAGCCGGTTCAGTAGGCTGGCTTGTAGTGGCTGCTGGAGGTCTGATATATTTCCCGTTAGGGACGTACTGATCATCCCGTGGGAGCATGGCTTTGGTGTCTCCAGCTCTGTAAGAGACTCCGGCTGCTGAGACGAGATCTGAAACCAAGGCGGAAAAAGGTAAGTTACCCGCAATTTGTACGTGTCCCGTTGCTTTCCGGATGTGTCTTGGTAAGTTTAGAGGCTGGTCTGTAAGGATGCACCATAGTAGAACGGCCATGTCTGCAGTGAAGGAGGACTCATGAGTGCTCGAAAATACGTAATGGGACATAATCTGTGCCCATACGCGAGCCTTCAAGGTAAGTGCGAAAGCCGATATTTCCTTAGGTTGGGAACGATGGTATCCATAAATCCATCTGCTTCCAGGTAGTGCGATAACTCTGAGAATAGTGTCCCAGTTAAATTAGTACGTCTGGCGCTTGAGTGCGGCCTCTTGAAATGCGTCCAGTCCTTCTAAAGTAGGGAGAAGATCTAAAGCTCGTTGAATGGCCTCTTCTGTAATGGGGATTTGGTTCTGACGGACATAGACAGATTACAGGGTTGGCAGGTGAAAATTAGAGTAGAACTCGACTACCCAGGAAAGATTAACCTGCCGTGGCTGTCTCTGTAAGAAACCCCATTGTCTTCGTTCAATTTGCGGCTCAACAAATTCAGCAATATGGGTCGGGAGGAGAAGAAGGTATTCGTTGTTGTAATTCCTTTCTAACAGGATGGGGAACATCTGCTCATAGTAGTGGTTGGTAAATCGCGCATTGTCCTTTGCTGGGAAGGCCTTCTCTTTTTCATCAACCTTTATAATCCTCTTAATTCTTTTTGTTAAGGGCTTAACTGCAGTTGAAGATGGCTCTGCCACTAATGCTCTTTTTGTTCCTCTTCTTGTTGTTAATTTGGGAGTAGCTTTCTCTTTACCTTTCTTGGTGGCCATCCTAAAAGAAAGAAAAGAGAAAGTATGTTAAAATGTCAAAGGTTAGAGCAAGGAAGAGAACGGGAAAGGTGGTAATCAATGCACATTAAAGATGAATGATGTTGACACATGGTCATGACTACATGTGAAAAATCATCAATGGAAATATGGCAAGTGCATATGATGACAATTAAATGCAAGGTGTTTATTGGCATGCAGGCAAAGGCATGAGTAGCATAGATCAAGCATTCAATGTCCAAGTTAGATTACCAAGTCTTTCAAACTAATAACCTGTTTGTAATAGCAATTATATGTAAATAATATAATATAAAAAGGGTTTTGTGAAAAGCAAGCATTTAGAGTAGTAGAATAAAAGATATCGAAAAATAGTACATAATGCCATACGGGTGTTTTCACAAACACATAGCATGTATGGTAAATAAGCTATTGAAAATATTAAATTGAACATGCAAGCAACCCTATAAAATTAATATATAATTGCCAAACAATTCCTTAACAATCTACAAGCAAATCATAAGGAATAATAATGACCCTAATAAATTTCCAACACCAATTAAAAGAAAAAGGAAAGAAAAAGAAAACATGGATAATGAAAGTGAAAAGAAAAAGAAAAGAAGAAGAAAACATAAAAATAAAAAGAAGAATAGAAAAGTAAGGAGGGAAGAAGAAAAGAAAAACCTTGATAATGGTGGTGAGAGAGAGAGTAGAAAGTGAGAAAGAAGGAAGAAGGAAGAAAGGGGGAAGAAAGAAATAAGAAGGGAAAAGAAAAAGTAGGATTTGGGGAAGAGAAAGATAAGATATTTTGGCAGATATGGATATGTTGTGCGGCGCCAGCGACGCGGACGCGTGGGGTACGCATTCGCGTGAATGGCGCTTTTATGAATCGACGCGGACGCGTCGATCACGCGGACGCGTGACTTGTTCTGTGCTACTGGCGCAAGGGCAGCCTTGCGCTCGCACAACTCTCTGTTTGAAACTCATTGTTGCCAAATTCCAGGGTGACGCGTTCGCGTGGTGGACGCGATCGCGTGGATGGCCAATATTGGAAGACGACGCGGACGCGTGGGGCACGCGTTCGCGTGGTAGGGCTTGTGCGACTAGCACCATTCCAGCCCCACTCCATCACAACTTTCGGCCATGCACCCCTTTTTACATCGATTTTCAGGGCACGCGTTTGCGTGCTCGACGCGGATGCGTGGGAGGCATTTCTCCCACATGACGCGGACGCGTCAGCGACGCGGTCGCGTGGGGGTAATTTGTGCCAAAGGCACGCCTCTAGCCACGCTCTCGCATGACTCTCTGTTCGATTTCTTTTTTTTCCTGACACACATATGACGCGGACGCATCGGCGACGCTGTCGTGTCGCGTGCCATTTATATATATATATATATAATATGCAAATGCAGATGTAAACTATAGGCACTAGTACTAAGAAGAGTTATTGAGAAAGGAAATAAAGAGATAAAAGAAAGAAACGATCATACCATGGTGGGTTGTCTCCCACCCAGCACTTTGCTTTAACGTCCTTAAGTTGGACGCTCCACTAGCTCAGTCTTCTGTTGTGGGTGGATCCTCCAAGTGGAAGACTTCTAACTCCTTGTTTTTCGTTGCCTTCTCACCATGATATAGATTTAAGCGATGTCCATTAACTTTGATGAATTCAGAGCTGGAAGGATGACTTAGGTGGAAAACTCTGTATGGCTCGGCCTTCTCTACTCTATATGGACCTTCCCATCTTGATCTCAACTTGCCTGGCATGAGCCTCAGTCTAGAGTTGTAAAGGAGGACAAAGTTCCCAGGTTGGAACTCTCTCCTCTTGATGTGCTTATCATGCACAGCCTTCATCTTTTCCTTGTACAGCCTTGAGTTCTCATAAGCTTCTAGGCGAATGCTTTCTAATTCTTGCAGTTGCAACTTCCTGTCAGCTCCGGCTTTCTCAAATTCCATATTGCACTCCTTCACTGCCCAAAAGGCTTTGTGCTCTACCTCAACTGGGAGGTGACAGGCTTATCCATAAACGAAGCGGAAGGGACTCATCCCAATGGGTGTCTTGTATGTTGTTCTGTATGCCCAGAGTGCATCTTGTAGTCTGGTGCTCCAGTCTCTTCTATGAGGTTTGACTATCTTCTGCAAGATACGCTTTATTTCTCTGTTTGACACCTCAGCTTGCCCATTAGTCTGGGGATGGTAGGTTGTTGCCACTTTATGAATTATCCCATGCTTCTTTAGTAATCCTATTAGTCTCCTGTTACGAAAATGGGTGCCTTGATCACTCACGATTGCTCGTGGTGATCCAAAGCGACAAATAATATGGTTTCTAACAAAGGAAACAACAGTGTTAGCATCATCAGTGCGGGTAGGAATTGCTTCCATCCATTTAGAAACATAATCTACAGCTAACAATATATAAAAATGACCATTAGAATTTGGAAATGGACCCATGAAGTCAATGCCCCAAACATAAAAAATTTCACAGAAAAGCATAGTCTGTTGAGGCATCTCATCCCTCTTGGATATATTACCAAACCTTTGGCACAGGGAACAAGATTTACAAAATTCAGCAGTGTTTTTAAGAAGAGTAGGCCACCAGAATCCACTGTCTAAAATTTTTCTAGCTGTTCTTTGAGGGCTAAAATGTCCTCCATTTTCAGATGAGTGGCAGGCCTCTAAAATGGACTAGAATTCTGATTGAGGCACACACCGTCTAATTACCTGGTCAGCGCCACATCTCCATAAATATGGGTCATCCCATATATAATATTTGGACTCGCTTTTCAGCTTGTCTCTCTGATGCTTAGTAAAGTTTGGAGGAAAGGTGCGGCTGACTAGATAATTAGCTACAGGTGCATACCAAGGGACTACTTCAGATACTGCTTACAGGTTATCAAATGGAAAATTATCATCTATAGGAGTGGAGTCATCCCTAATGTGCTCAAGGTGACTCAAGTGATCTGCCACTAGATTCTGGTTACCACTCCTATCCTTAATTTCTAAATCAAATTCTTGTAGTAGCAGTATCCAATGTATAAGCCCTGGTTTAGACTCCTTTTTAGCTAATAAATACTTTAGAGCTGCGTGGTCTGAGTACACTACTACTTTAGCACCAAGTAAATAGGCTCGGAATTTATCCAAAGCAAAAACAATAGCAAGAAGCTCTTTCTCAGTAGTAGTGTAATTAGACTGAGCGGCGTCTAAAGTCTTAGACGCATAAGCAATTACAAAAGGATCCTTACCTTCACGCTGAGCCAGTGCCGCTCCCACTGCATGATTAGAAGCATCGCACATGATTTCAAATGGCTGGCTCTAGTCTAGTCCTCTCACAATTGGAGCTTGAGTCAGGGCGGTCTTCAGTTTATCAAACGCTTGTTTGCAATCCTCACTGAACTCGAACTCAATATCTTTCTGCAGTAGTCTGGATAAGGGTAGTGCTACCTTACTGAAGTCCTTGATGAATCTCCGGTAAAAACCTACATGGCCAAGGAACGAACGGACTTCCCCCACAGAGGAGGGGTAAGGTAAACTAGAAATAACATCCACCTTTGCTGGATCTACAGAAATGCCAGTATTAGACACAACAGGTCCTAGTACAATCCCTTGTTTTATCATAAAGTGACATTTTTCAAAATTCAATACAAAGTTCGTACTAACACATCTATCTAATACTCTAGATAAACTATCTAAGCAAAGGCTAAATGAATCACCATAAACGCTAAAATTATCCATAAAAACCTCCGTAAAGTTCTCAATAAGGTCAGAGAAAAGACTCATCATGCACCTTTGGAAAGTAGCTGGTGCATTGCACAAGCCAAAGGGCATTCTCTTATAAGCGTAAGTGCCAAAAGGACATGTAAAAGTAGTCTTTTCCTGATCTTCAGGAGCTATATGGATTTGGAAATAGCCTGTATAACCATCTAAAAAGTAATAATGGGATTTACCTGACAGGCGATCAAGCATCTGATCAATGAATGGCAAGGGATAATGATCCTTGCGAGTGGCTTGGTTGAGACGCTTATGGTCAATGCAAACTCTCCATGAATTCTGCACTCTAGTTGTCAAAAGCTCTCCATGCTCATTTTTACTGTTGTGATTCCAGACTTTTTGGGCACTACTTGTACTGGACTGACCCATTCGCTATCTGAGATGGGGTAAATGATATCTGCTTCAAGTAGCCTGGTCACTTCTTTCTTGACAACTTCTAAGATGGTGGGATTTAATCTTCTTTGAGGTTGACGGACAGGATTTTCTCCCTCTTCTAGGAATATTCTGTTCTCACAAACTTGAGGGTTGATGCCTACTATATTTTCCAGGCTCCATCCAATTGCTTTCTTGTGTTTCCTCAGCACACTGAGTAGATGTTCTTCTTGTTGGGAAGTGAGTCCCCTTGCAATGATAACTGGAAACTTCTACTTGTCCTCAAGGTAAGCATACTTGAGGTGTGGAGGGAGGGGCTTTGATTCTAACTTCTGCTCATGGTCAGGCTCTGGATTATTTGGGGCTGGTGATAATGGTGAAGTGCTCTCATTGTCCTCTGAGAATGTCCCCACACTTGAACTTTGCCCTATGTACCTCTCTTCTAATTCCTCCTGGTGAACTTCAGCCACGGTTTCATCTATGATGTCACACTGGGAGATAGAAAGGTCATCCGGAGGATGCTCCATAGCTCCATTTAAACTGAATATCACTATTCTGCCATCTATTTCAAAAGAATAAGTTCCGGAAAATGTGTCCAGCTTGAACTTTGAAGTCTTCAGGAATGGTCTTCCAAGCAGGATTGATGATGGCCTTCCTGAGTCATTAGGGGGCATTTCCAGGATATAGAAGTCAATGAAAAATGTGAGCCCCTTAATGCTCATTAATACATCTTCAGCAATTCCAACCACTGTAATAATGCTTTTATCTGCTAACACAAAATGAGCTGCCGACCTTTTTAAGGGAGGGAGCTTCAAAGTATCATATATAGACAAAGGCATTATACTAACACACGCTCCTAAATCACACATGCAGTCAGAAAATATCACACTTCCAATAGTACAGTTAACCATACATGGACCTGGATCACTACACTTTTCAGGTATACCTCCCATTAAAGCAGATATAGAACTACCTTAAGGAATAGTTTCTAATTCATTAATTTTATCTTTATGTATACATAAATCTTTTAGAAACTTTGTGTATTTAGGTACCTGCTGAATAACATCAAAAAGGGGAACAGTTACCTCAACCTTTTTGAATATTTCTACCATTTTGGGATCAAGTTCCATCTGCTTCCTGGGCTTCCTTGAAATTTGTGGAAATAGAATAGGAAGGGCATTTTCTGCAGGGTCTGCATCCTTTGGTGCTTCTTTCTGTGGTTGAGCTTCTTCTTCTTCAACCATGTCTTGTATGTCCTCTTCCTCTTCAGCATCCTCTACTTCCACCACCTCTTCAGCTGAGGCGTGTTCTGATGGGATTGGCTCCTCCTGATTCCTCCCTTGCAGTGTGGTTCCGGACCTTAGGGTGATGGCATTGATGCCACCCTTTGGATTGGATAAGGGTTGAGAAGGAATCTATTAGAGCTTGCATGTTGAGTGTTTGGAGTATTGGTTGATCCCAGCTGAGAGATGAGAGCTTGTATAGCGGATGTTAGACCGTTAAGTGAACTTTCCACTTTCTTTTGTCCTTGCGCAATGGATTGAAACACCTCGTCACTCAGAGAGGAATTTGATTGAGTGATCTACAGAACTTGTTGTTAGTTGTGCTGTGCTCCTTGGGATTGCCTCAGGTGAGGTGCTCTGTAAGGCTGATTCTGGTTCTGCTACCTGTTGTTGTTATTATTCCACCTCTGATTTCCTTGATTGTCTCTGCCTCCTCTGTTATTGTTGTCCCTCCAACCCTGCTTAGAATTATCTCTCAAACCTTGGTTGGAATTGTCCTGCCATCCATGGTTGTAGCTGCCACCTTGATTGTATCCTTGATTGGGGCGGTCATAGAAGTTATGAGTGGCCGCCACAGTGTTGTCTTCCTGCTGGAGCTGCGGACATTCATCAGTATAATGGCTATAATCAGCACAGATCCCGCATACTCTTTGTGGAACCAACTGTTGGCTTTGCTATGATGGAGAAAGCTGAGCTTGCTGAGCTTGTTGTTGACTCAACTGCATCTGCCTCAGTAAGTTGGTCATTTCACATATGCTCTGAGTTAGAGCAATAGTCTCTCTGCTAGAGGATACCTCTGCAACAGCTTTTGACTGGCTTTGTTTTTGCCTGTGATTCCGAGTAGACTCAGCTAAATCGCTGATCAATTGCCATGCCTCATTAGTGGTCTTGTACTTTTTCATAGACCCATTGCTAGCACTTTCCAATGTGGTCTTATCTTGAGGCCTCATGCCCTGTGTGACGTAGCCGAGCAGCACTATCTTGTCAATCATATGGTGGGGGCATGCTTCTAGAAGATTGTTGAAGCGCTCCCAGTATTCGTAGAGAGTCTCGGATTCGTCCTGAACAATCATGGAAATGTCTTTCCTCAGTTTATCAGTAACTTCAGCTAGAAAGAATTTTTCCAAAAATTCTCTTCTAAGCGTATCCCAGTCAGAAACAGTTGCTGCGGGTTGAGTATAGTACCACTCTCTCGCCTTTTCCTCAAGAGAGAATGGGAAGGCTTTTAACAGGATAGAAGTTTCATCTGCACCATCACGCCTGACAGTAGAACAGGCTGCTTGAAAATCCCTAAGGTGCTTGATAGGCTCTTGAGCAGGTAAACCATGAAAATTAGGCATCAAGTTGAGTAGCACAGCCTTTATTTCAAAATCTGCAGCCACCGCTGGGTGATGTGCTTGAAACGGTTACATTGTAAAATCAGGGGCTCCAGCTTCCTGGATAGTAACTCTCCTAGGTGCTGCCATGTCATCTGTACGTAAATCAACCGAATCAGTAGAAAGGGAGCTTGTTCCTTCCTTAGGTGACGTTTCTGATTCGCCCTTGGAGAGGACTAACCGACGCTGAGCTTGCCTTATACGTGAAATAGTTCTTTCAATCTCAGGATCAAAAACTGGCAAGCTTGGATCAGAAAGTGAATGCATCATTTAATGAAAGAAACATGCAGCTCATAGTAGCAAAATAAAATAAAATACAAATAAATAAATTCCAATCAATAACTTAGCACTCTATTGCAACTCCCCGGCAACGGCGCCAAAAATTGACGTGGCAGAAATTGGTGGATTAAGAAATTAATATAAGAGATACGTTGCAAGTACAGTTCTTAATCAACAAAAATCCACTTATAAATTTAGAAGGGTTGTCACAAAATTAGAATTAAAATACTGGGAGTATGAATCCCAGGTCGTCTCCCAACGAGTTACAGAAAGATGTGCTATTTTATTAATCAGATGTTTTCCAAAAGGGTTTGAGTTTGATAGACAGGAATTTAAATCAGAGAATTTATGTAATTTAAATAAAAATCTTGACCGGGAGTGGATTAGTCGGAAGTCCTATCCTTGTTGGAGTTCTCCCAAGATTAATTGATAATTGAAGGTTGTTCTGCTCAGTTAATCTTTTACCAGATAAAGGAAAGTCAAGCAAGTTGGAAGTCAGTTTCTATTCACAAGTTCCAATCCTCTCCTTTGGGAAGGACTAGTGTCAGTGATTAGAGGGCGACCCAACGATAAACCCAATTATAATTTTACTCTTGAGCATTTCAACTCAAGGTTCTCCTTTCAACCAACTCCCAATCAAGTTATGGAACTACTCGCTCATTATGATTGTAAACTTCACAAAATAAGAAAGGGAAATAAAGGAAGACATGATAAATAATAATCAAAAAGATCAATTAAAAATGAAAATAGTTCTTGTATTAATAAACTCTAAAAATAATCCAATAGTAACTCTGAATAAATTAAGGATATGAAAGAGTAAGTGACAAGTAAGGAAACAAACTAGAACGATGAAGTCTTGACGGAGGTAATAACTCTTCTCAATATCCCAATCCAAAAAGCAATAAAATCAAAATCCTAAGAACTATGAATATGTAGAGAGAAAACCTAGAGGAGGAGTAAATTCAGATCTAAAAACTAAAAATTATGTGGAATGAATGTTGTTCCTGGTCTCTGCATGTTCCCTGGCTCTAATATGCTTTTCTGGGCCGAAAACTGGGTCAAAACATGGCCCAAAATCGCCCGCAGCGAATTCTGCAAATTCTGCAGATCGCGCACGTCACGCGATCACGTTATCCACGCGTTCGCGTCATCCAGCGTTTTGCCTTGCCACGCATGCGCGTCGTCCACGCATTCGCGTCACTTGTGCAGTTTCCAATCCATGCGTTCGCGTCAGGCACGCGAGCGCGTCACTGCAATTTCCTCTGTTTCACGCGGTCGCGTGAGCCATGCGTTCGCGTCGCTTCTCGCTGGTCATCTCCTTAATTTCTTGTGTTCCTTCCATTTTTGCAAGCCACCTCTCCAATTTCCAAGTCATTCATGCCCTATAAAGCCTGAAACACTCAACACACAGATCACGACATCGAATGGAATAAAGGAGAATTAAAATACATAATTAAAAGTCTCTCGGAAGCAAGTTTTCAACCATGGAGTAATTTTGGGAAGAAATTGTAAATACATGCTAATCATATGAATAAGTGGGTAAAGATTTGATAAAACCACACAATTAAACACAATATAAACCATAAAATAATGGTTTATCAGAGCTCTCTCTAAAAGAGTACTCCGAGCCGGATTCTTTTGGCCGACTTTGCAAAAGGAAGCAACAGAGTTCGTAAAGACATGTCCACCATGCTAACTTCCACATCGCCCCACCAGAGGAGCTCATCAGCGTGACATCACCTTGGCCATTCGCAAAATGGGGACTCGACCTCCTTGGACCCTTTCCCCAAGGATCAGGACTAGTCAAGTTCCTTATTGTAGGGGTGGATTACTTCACAAAATGGATTGAGGCAGAGCCCCTAGCTAATGCCACTGCTCAAAGAAGTCGGAAATTCTTGTACAGAAATAATGTTACGAGGTTCGGAGTTCCTTACTCCATCACCACGGACAATGGCACCCAATTCACAGACACATGTTTCAGGAAGTTGGTAGCCGACTTGAAAATAAAGCACCAATTTACATCCATAGAACACCCACAAGCTAATGGACAAGCAGAAGCAGCTAACAAATTCATATTGACCAGGTTAAAACAGAGACTACAGGACGCAAAGGGAGCCTGGGCTGAAGAGCTCCGACAAGTCCTATGGGCATATCGGACAACTCCATACTCCACGACAAAGGAATAACCTTTCCGATTGGCTTACTGAATGAAGGAAATGATCCTAGTAGAGGTCGAAGAAGGATCTCCCAGAACGATCCACTACAGTAAAGAGGCCAACTCCCAACTTCAAAGGGAAGAGCTCGACCTACTCCTAGAAATCCGAGAAAGAGCTCGGATCAGGGAGGAGGCATTAAAACGTTGAATGGCCTCAAAATACAATTAGAAGGTAGTACAGCAAAGCTTTCCCAGCAACGACCTCATCCTAATCCAAAACGATATCGGAACAAGTCGACCAGGAGAGGGGAAGCTAACGGCTAACTGGAAAGGACCGTACTGAGTCACAGAGGTACTGGGAAAAGGCTACTACAAGGTGTCCGAACTCGAGGGGTGAGAGCTACCAAGGTCATGGCACACCTGCAACCTAAGAAGGTATTATAGTTAGAGGTGATAAAAGATCTTAGGTCAAGGTGCACTCTTTTTCCTGAAAAGGTTTTTTAATGAGGCACCAAACCAAGATCTGTAAAATTGCCTGACTTAGAGGGGTAAACACTCACATGTATATATTTCATTTACTTATATGTCTACTTTCTATTGGAATAAAACTTTTCAGATTCTCTACAAAGTTTCTTTACCAAGACGCATTAATCTGAACGCAAAAATCCATCGCCCGATTACAAAGCTACAGGTTGGCAAGGTGAAAACCAAATTCACCGCCCGACCACGATGAAATTAAATTCATCGTCCGAAATTCTACAAAGGTTGGCAAGGTGAAAACAAAATTTACTGGCCGACTTAGACAAGGTCGACCAAGCGAGAACCAAACTCACCGCCCGACTTCGACAAAATCGGCAAGCGATAAACATATATTAATGCGAAAGCTACAAAAGTTATAAAAAGTAATCCATAGTAAGAGGCCTGACGAGGTCTAAGTAAAAATGGATTACTAAAAATAACTTAAGATGGACCGACATGAAGAAGTCAGACCAATTGACATAAAAGCGACAAAAGTTATAAAAAGTAATCCATAGAAAGAGGCCTGACGAGGTCTGAGTAAAAATGGATTGCTAAAAATAACTTAGAATGGACCGACATGAAGAAGTCGGACCAATCGACATGAAATCTACAAAAGTTATAAAAAGTAATCCATAGAAAGAGACCTGACGAGGTCTGAGTAAAAATGGATTACTAGAAATAACTTAGAAAGGACCGACCAAGAAGAAGTCAGACTGGACCAATCAAAGCGACAAAGTTATAAAAGTAATCCATAGAAAGAGGCCTGGCCAGCCCTAAGTAAAATGGATTACTAAAAATAACTTAAGAAGAATTGACAAGTGAAGTCGACCAACAGCTACAGATTGGACCGACAAGAGAAGTCAGACCAACGAAAGCTACAGCTCGGACTGACACGAGAAGTCAGACCAATGAAAAGCATGCGCTAGAAAGGACACAGCTCGACCTAAAAAGCCACGACCTCACAAAAAGCCATCAAAATTGTTCAGACTAAAAAAGTTCCATAAGAACATTAGCAAGTCATCGAACAAAACTAGCCCGAAAGGTCACTTCGACTAAAGCAGGAAACAAACAAACACAAAGGCAATCAAAGAGGTCGGACAGCAAAGTCCAACACTCTAAAGATTCCTGGAAGCATCAAAGGTTGCAAATAAACATACCAAAAAGCTACTACAATAAAAACTCAGAAGGCCACCCTTAGGTCGACCTTAGGAGTTCATAAGCATTTGTTTTTTCCTAAAGAAAGTTGCTAAGAAAAGAAATTGAAATGTCAAGGCCACACCAGGGCTCAATTACAAGAAAACAGAGTTTAAAAGCCCACAGATCGGGCTATACAAAAAATATATCAAAGAAAACTCATCAAAGGTTCAAACTTTCCCAGTAGCAGCATCTTGAGTTGAAGAAGGAGGAGGAATGATATTCACAGGAACAGCATCCACGGTCCCATCCTCACGATTGAGTATCTCATAATCTGGATCAGGTTAGGAACGGTCGACCTCGGTAGTAGGATTTGAAGAAGTCGTGATGGCAGAGGCTTTGACTGGCGGCACAGGGGGAGGATTTTCCTTTTCATCCTTATCCGGGGCAGGGACAATTTTACCATTTTCAACAATGTTATTCAAACTAAAAAGACTCAGGTCGAGCTCGGGAGCAAGAACTCGGACTTTAGCTTTTAGGTTCTCATATGCGTCAGTCACACTGCCCACAAGATGACCCTAAAGCTCAGCATAGTCAGCATGGGCCGACTCATGTCTCTCCCTGACCTCCAGCAGCTCGCCATAAGTTCGAGTATAACTCTCCTTCGACTTCTTGGCCATCTCCTCGGCCAAGTTCGTAGCAGCCTCTGCAGCAACAGCCCGGGATTTCTCCTTTTCTACATCTAGCTTCAGCTTGGCCACTTTGGGGTCTAGCTCATCCTTCAATCCCTTGATCCTGTCAAACTCCGACTTGGCTTCTTGCATAAAGGCCTTCGTCGCATGAACAGGAGAATCTTGGATTGAGCAAAACAAAGCCGCGCCCATATGCACCATCCGCACACTACTACTGGTAATAAAATCCAGGTGGTGTAGGATAGACACGTCATCCATGGAAAGTCGGCCATAAGGAGCGATCTGGTTATCCACAAACCCCACAGCATCAAAGTCAGGGGCATCCAGATTGAAAGGCTCAACAGTCCTTTGCTTCTTGGAGAGAGGACCGGCAGCACAAGGAGAGGCAGCACCAGAGGTCTACTGGGGAGGATCAGAAGAAGCCAGGCAAACCTGGGGAGTTGGTATGACCTTTCTCGGCCCAGAGGTGTCCGAGGTCGACCTCCTCAGAGTAATGTTTGAAGATCCCTCCCTGGAGCCTTTGGCCGAGATGTTCTGGGCCGCAGTCGCCTTCCTCGCCCTCTTAAAGGCTGGTGCACAGAATTTTGATTCACACTTTTCACAACTCCGCACAACTAAGCAGCAAGTGCACTGGGTCGTCCAAGTAATACCTTACGTGAGTAAGGGTCCATCCCACGGAGATTGTCGGCTTGAAGCAAGCTATGGTCATCTTATAAATCTCAGTCAAAGTATAGACTATTATATATTGCTGGAAAGCCCAGGAAGTCTACTTTCCAACGCAATTGAGAGCGCATCAATTGGATCTATGTAGCTCCAGAAAATCCACTTCGAGTGCAGAAGGGTCAGAATCCAACAGCATCTGCAGTCCTTTTTCAGCCTCTGAATCAGATTTTTGCTCAGGTCCATCAATTTTAGCCAGAAAATACCTGAAATCATAGAAAAACACACAAACTCATAGTAAAGTCCAGAAATGTGATTTTTGAATAAAAACTAATAAAAATATAATAAAAGTAACTAAAACATACAAAAAATATGTAAAAACAATACCAAAAAGGGTATAAATTATCCGCTCATCACAACACCAAACTTAAATTGTTGCTTGTCCCCAAGCAACTAAAAACAAAATAGGATAAAAAGAAGAGAATATAAAATGAATTTCAAATATCAATGAAGCTCAGTTCTAATTAGATGAGTGGGGCTAGTAGCTTTTTGCTTCTGAACAGTTTTGGCATCTCACTTTATCCTTTGAAGTTCAGAATGATTGGCATCCATAGGAACTTAGAATTCAGATAGTGTTATTGATTCTCTTAGTTCAGTATGTTGATTCTTGAACATAGTTACTTTATGAGTTTTGGCCTTGGCCTTAAGCATTTTGTTTTCCAGTATTACCATCGGATACATAAATGCCACAGACACATAACTGGGTGAACCTTTTCAGATTGTGACTCAGCTTTGTTAGAGTCCCTAGTTAGAGGTGCCTAAAGCTCTTAAGCACACTCTCTTTGCTTTGGACCACGACTTTAACCGCTCAGTCTCAAGCTTTTCACCTGACACCTTCACGCCATAAGCACATGGTCAGGGACAGCTTGGTTTAGCCGCTTAGGCCAGGATTTTATTCCTTTGGGCCCTCCTATCCATTAATGCTCAAAGCCTTGGATCCTTTTTACCCTTGCCTTTTGGTTTAAAGGGTTATTGGCTTTTTCTACTTGCTTTCTCTTTTTCTTTCTTTTTCTTCTCTTTTTTTTCGCCAATTTTTTTCTTTCTTCTTTTTTTCCTTTTTTTTCGCAAGCCTTTATTTTTCATTGCTTTTTCTTGCTTCAAGAATTATTTTTATGATTTTTCAGATTATCAATAATATTTTTCCTTTTTCATTATTCTTTCAAGAGCCAACAATTTTAACATTCATAAACAACAATATCAAAAATATGCACTGTTCAAGCATTCATTCAGAAAACAAAAAATATTGCCACCACATCAAAATAATTAGATTATTTTCAAGATAGAATTCAAAATTCATGTACTTCTTTTCTTTTGCAATTAAAAACATTTTTCATTTAAGAAAGGTGAAGGATTCATAGGACATTCATAGCTTTAAGACATAGACACTAGACACTAATGATCATGTAATAAAGACACAAACATAGACAAAACACAAAGCATAGAATTCGAAAAACAGAAGAATAAGAACAAGGAAATTAAAGAACGGGTCCACCTTAGTGATGGCGGCTAGTTCTTCATCTTGAAGATCTTATGGAGTGCTTGAGCTCCTCTATGTCTCTTCCTTGCCTTTGTTGCTCCTTCCTCATAGCTCTTTGGTCCTCTCTAATTTTATGGAGGATGATGGAATGCTCTTGGTGCTCCATCCTTAGTTTCCCCATGTTGGAACTCAATTCTCCTAAGGAGGTGTTGATTTGTTCACAATAGTTATGTGGAGGAAAGTACATCCCTTGAGGCATCTCAGGGATTTCTTGATGAGAAATTTCCTCATGCTCTTGTTGAGGTCCATGAGTGGGCTCTCTTGTTTGCTCCATTTTTTTCTTAGTGATGGACTTGTCTCCTTCAATGAGGATGTCTCCCTCTATGACAATTCCAGCTGAATTGTATAGGGTACAGATGAGATGAGGGAAGACTAACCTTACCAAAGTAGAGGGCTTATCCGCCACCTTGTAGAGTTCTAGAGATATGATCTCATGAACTTCTACTTCCTCTCCATTCATGATGCTATGGATCATGATAGCCCGGTCTATTGTAACTTCAGACCGGTTGCTAGTAGGAATAATAGAGCGTTGGATGAACTCCAACCATCCCCTAGCCACGGGTTTGAGGTCAAGCCTTCTTAGTTGAACTGGTTTGCCTCTTGAGTCTCTCTTCCATTGAGCTCCTTCCACACAAATGTCCCTAAGGACTTGGTCCAACCTTTGATCAAAGTTGACCCTTCTAGTGAAAGGGTGAGGATCTCCTTGCATCATTGGCAAGTTCAATGCCAACCTCACATTTTTCGGACTGAAATCCAAGTAATTCCCCCGAACCATTGTGATCCAATTCTTTGGGTTCGGGTTCATACTTTGATCATGGTTCTTAGTGATCCATGCATTAGCATAGAACTCTTGAACAATTAAGATTCTGACTTGTTGAATGGGGTTGGTGAGAGTTTTCCAACCTCTTCTTTGAATCTCATGTCGGATCTCCAGATATTCACTCTTTTTGAGCTTGAAGGGGACCTCGGGGATCACCTTTTTCTTGGCCACAACTTCATAGAGGTGGTCTTGATGGACCTTTGAGATGAATCTCTCCATCTCCTATGACTTAGAGGTGGAAGCAATTGCCTTCCCTTTCCTCTTTCTAGATGTTTCTCCGGTCTTAGGTGCCATTAGTGGTTATGGAAAAATAAAAAATGCAGAGCTTTTTCCACACCAAACTTAAAAGGTTTGCTCGTTCTTGAGCAAAAGAAGAAAGAAAGGAGTATAATAAGAAGAAATTGAGGAGATGGAGGGTAGTGTTGGTTTCGGCCAATGGGGTAGTAGTGTGTATGATGTGTGAGATTGATGGTTGTAAGGAGGGATATTTATAGGTTAAGGGAGAGAGGGAATTCGGTTATGAAGGGGTGGGTTTGGGAGGGAAATGGTTTGAATTTGAATGGTGAGGTAGGTGGGGTTTATGATGGATGGAGGTGAGTGGTGAAGAGAATATGGGGAAGGGGTTAGGATTTGATAGGTGAATGGTGTATGGGGAAGAGGTATTGATGTGATTGGTCAAGGGTATTTGGAGAATAGTGTTATGGAAATGTGTGAAGAAGAGGTGGGGTAGGTGGGGATCCTGTGGGGTCCACAGATCCTGAGGTGTCAAGGAATTCTGCTCCCTGCACCATTCTGGCATTCAAACGCCCTCTGTGTGCCAATTCTGGCGTTAAACACCAGCTTTGCTACCTTTCCTGGCGTTAAACACCAGTCTGCTACCCCTTTCTAGTGTTTAACGCCAGCCAGACATCCTTTCCTGGCGTTAAACGCCAGTCTGTCTGCCATTTCTGGCGTTTAACGCCAGCCAGACACCAGACACCCTTTTCTGGCGTTAAACGCCCAGAATGCTGCCCATTATAGCGTTTAACGCCCAGAATGCTGCCAGGATCGGCGTTAAACGCCCATTCTGCTATCCTTACTGACGTTTAAATGCCAGTAAGCCTGTCCTCCAGGGTGTGCTATTTTCATGCTATTTTTCATTTTGCTTTAATTCTGTAGCTGTTTTTATGACTTCACATGATCATCAACCTAAAGAAAACATAAAATAACAATGGAAAACAAATGTCTATAAAATTAAATATTATTAAATAACATTGGATTTCCTCCCAACAAAATGTTCTTTAATGTCAATAGCTTGACAGTGAAGCTCTTAGAGAGCTTCACAGAGACTTAGAGCTTAATGGTGGCCTCCCGACACCAAACTTAGAAGTTGAGTGTAGGGGCTCTGTTTGGCTCTGTATTGAGAGAAGCTTTTCATGCTTCCTCTCCATGGTTACAGAAGAAGATCCTTGAGCCTTAAACACAAGGTAGTCCTCATTCAATTGAAGGACTACCTCTCCTCTGTCCACATCAATCACAGCTCTTGCTGTGGCTAGGAAGGGTCTTCCAAGGATGATAGATTCATCCTCATCCTTCCCAGTGTCTAGGATTATAAAATCAGCAGGGATGTAAAAGCCTTCAACCTTCACTAAGACATCCTCTACAAGTCCATAAGCCTGTTTTCTTGAATTATCTGCCATCTCTAGTGAGATTCTTGTAGCTTGTACCTCAAAGATCCCTAGTTTCTCCATTACAGAGAGTGGCATGAGGTTTATACTTGACCCAAGGTCACACAGAGCCTTCTCAAAGGTCATGGTGCCTATGGTGCAAGGTATTAAGAACTTTCTGGGATTCGGTTTCTTCTGAGGTAATTTCAGTCACCCCAAAGCATTCAGTTCATTGATGAGCAATGGAGGTTCATCCTCCCAAGTCTCATTACCAAATAACTTGGCATTCAGCTTCATGATTGCTCCTAAATACTGAGTAACTTGCTCTTTAATAATATCTTCATCCTCTTCAGAGGAAGAATACTCATCAGAGCTCATGAATGGCAACAGTAAGTTCAGTGGAATCTCTATGGTCTCTATATGAGCCTCAGATTCCTTTGATTCTTCAATAGGGAACTCCTTATTGGCTAGTGGATGTCTATTGAGGTCTTCCTCATTAGAAATCACTGCCTTTTGACTCTCTCCAGGTTTGGCCACGTTAGGTATATTGATGGCCTTGCACTCTCTTTTTGGATTCTCTTCTGTATTGCTTGGGAGAGTTCTAGGAGGAGTTTCAGTCACTCTTTTACTCAGTTGACCCACTTGTGCCTCCAAATTTTTGATGGAGGACCTTGTTTCAGTCATGAAACTGAGAGTGGTCTTAGATACATCAGAGATTATGGTTGCTAAGTCAGAGAGGCTCTGCTTATAATTCTCTGTCTGTTGCTGAGAAGATGATGGAAAAGGCTTGCTATTTCCAAACCTATTTATCCCACCATTATTATTATTGAAACCTTGATTAGGCTTCTGTTGATCCTTCCATGAGAAATTAGGATGATTCCTCCATGAAGGATTATAGGTGTTTCCATAGGATTCTCCCATGTAATTCACCTCTTCCATTGTAGGATTCTCAGGGTCATAAGCTTCTTCTTCAGAGGAAGCTTCTTTAGTACTGCCGGATGCAGCTTGCATTCCAGTCAGATCCTGAGAAATCATATTGACTTGCTGAGTCAATATTTTATTCTGAGCCAATATTGCATTTAGAGTATCAATCACAAGAACTCCTTTCTTCTGAGTCATCCCATTATTCACAGGATTTCTTTCAGAAGTGTACATGAACTGGTTATTTGCAACCATCTCAATGAGTTCCTGGGCTTCTGCAGGCATCTTCTTTAGATGAAGAGATCCACCAGCAGAGTGGTCCAATGACATCTTGGACAATTCAGACAGACCATCATAAAATATACATAAGATGCTCCATTCTGAAAGCATGTCAAAAGGATACCTTCTGATCAATTGCTTGTATCTTTCCCAAGCTTCATAGAGGGATTCACCTTCCTTCTGTCTGAAGGTTTGGACTTCCACTCTAAGCTTGCTCAACTTTTAAGGTGGAAAGAATTTGGCCAAGAAGGCATTGACCAACTTTTCCCAAGAGTTCAGGCTTTCTTTAGGTTGTGAGTCCAACCATATCCTAGCTCTGTCTCTTACAGTAAAGGGAAAAAGCATAAGTCTGTAGACCTCAGAATTAACCCCATTGGTCTTAATAGTGTCAGATTTGCGAGAATTCAGCTAAGAACTGATGAGGATCTTCCAATAGAAGTCCATGAAACTTGCAATTCTGCTGCATTAGAGAAACTAATTGAGACTTAAGCTCAAAATTGTTTGCTCCAATTGCAGGAATTGAGATGCTTCTTCCATAGAAGTCAGAAGTTGGTGCAGTAAAGTCACCAAGCACCTTCCTTGCATCTCCACCATTGTTGTTATTTTTGGCTGCCATGTCTTCTTCTTTTTTCGAAAATTTCTGTAAGGTCTTCTCCAGAGTGTTGTGCTTTAGCTTCTCTTAGCTTCCTCTTTAGAGTCCTTTCAGGTTCAGGATCCGTTTCAACAAGAATGTTCTTATCCTTGTTCCTGCTCATATGAAAAAGAAGAGAACAAAAAAAGAAGAGAAATCCTCTATGTCACTGTATAAAGATTCCTTTATGTGAGTAGAAGAATAGAAGAATAGAATGAAGAAGGGAGAAGAAGAAGAATTCGAACACAGAGAGAGGGAGAGGGTTCGAATTATAAGTAGAAGAGAAGTGTTAGTAAATAAATAAAATAAATAGAAAGAGATGAGAGGGAGAGTGTATTCGAAATTTAAAATAGAATAAAAATATTTTTGTTTTTATTTTAAATATTAGTTAAAATTCAAAATTATTAAAAGAAATAAAATAAATTTGAAAACTAAATAAACTAATTAATTAAAAAGATTTTTAAAAAAGTTGTTAGTTGGTTTTCAAAAATTAGAGAGAGAGAGAGAGAGAGAGAGAAGTAGTTGGGTGGTTTTGGAAAAGATAAGAAATAGTAAACTTTTTTAAAATCAAGCAAAAAGTCAAGTAGTTAATTGAAAAAGATTTGAAAAATCAATTTTGAAAAGATAAGAAGTTAGAAAAGATTTTGAAATTAAATTTTGAAAAAGATATGATTGACATTTATTTTGAAAAAGAATTGAAGAAGAAAATAAAAAGATTTTATTTTTTTAAAATTAAACTTGATAACTTGACTAATACGAAACTAAAAGATATGATTCTAGAATTTAAAGATTGAACCTTTCTTAATAGGCAAGTAACAACTTGAAATTTTTGAATCAAAACATTAAATGCTAGCAATGATTTCAAAAATTATGAAATAAAAAAAAGATTTTGATTTTTTGAAAAAGATTTGAAAAGATAGAATTTTTAAATTGAAATTTTGACTTGAATAACAAGAAACAACTAAATTTTAAAATTTTTTACTAAGTCAACCCAAAATTTCGAAATTTATGAGTAAAATAAGGGAAAGATATTATTTTTTATTTTTGAATTTTTAATGAGGAGAGAGAAAAACACCACAATGAAACAAAACATAAAAATTTAAGATCAAAACAAGTAATGCATGCAAGAACACTTTGAATGTCAAGATGAACACCAAGAACACTTTGAAGATCATGATGAACATCAAGAACATATTTTTGAAAATTTTTAAGAAAAGAAACACATACAAGACACCAAACTTAGAAATTTTTAATGTTTAGACACTATGAATTCGAAAATGCACAAGAAAAACAAGAAAAGACACAAAACAAGAAAATTTAAAGATCAAACAAGGAAAATCATCAAGAACAATTTGAAGATCATGAAAGAACACATGATGAATTTTCGAAAATTAAAGGGAAATTAAAATATGCAATTGACACCAAACTTAAAATTTGACACAAAACTCAAACAACAAACATAAAATATTTTTGGTTTTATGATTTTATTAATTTTTTTTGTATTTTTTGAAATTATTTTGGAGAAAGAAAATAAAGAAATTCAAAATTTTTAATAAGAATTCCAGGATTCGTGTAATGTTAGTCTAAAGCTTCGGTCTAATAGAATTAGACATGGTCAAATGGCCAGCCAAGCTTTAGCAGAGCATTACATACAACATCCAAATTGATGGGAACCAAAAGGCTCTAGCAAAGATAAGTGGAAACCTCGGTCCAAAAGATTAGACATGGCTTAACAGCTAGCCAGGATTCAACATATCTCATGAAACTCTAGAATTCATTCTTAAAAACTCTTAAGAACAATTTTTTTTTTAGTTTTTCGAAAACTAAATTTTTTTTTGTTTTTTTTTTGAAAATAAAAATAAAAAGAACTTAAACATAAAATAAAATTACCCAATCTAAGCAACAGGATGAACCGTCAGTTGTCCAAACTCGAACAATCTCCGGAAACGGTGCTAAAAACTTGGTGGGCGAAATTGTGATTCACACTTTTCACAACTCCGCACAACTAACCAGCAAGTGCACTAGGTCGTCCAAGTAATACCTTACGTGAGTAAGGGTCGATCCCACGGAGATTGTCGGCTTGAAGCAAGCTATGGTCATCTTGTAAATCTCAGTCAAAGTATAGACTATTATATATTAATGAAAAGCTTAGGATGTCTACTTTCCAACGCATTTGAGAGCGCGCTAATTGGGCTTTTGTAGCTCCAAAAAATCCACTTCGAGTGTAGGAGGGTCAGAATCCAACAGCATCTGCAGTCTTTTTTCAGCCTCTGAATCAGATTTTTGCTCAGGTCCCTCAATTTCAGGCAGAAAATACCTGAAATCACAGAAAAACACACAAACTCATAGTAAAGTCTGGAAATGTAATTTTTGAATAAAAACTAATAAAAATATAATAAAAAGTAACTAAAACATACTAAAAACTATGTAAAAATAATGCCAAAAAAGGTATAAATTATCCGCTCATCAAAGGCCTTCATAGAATCAGTGGTCTTTACCATTTTTGAAAACACAGCAAAAACCAGAATTGCAAATGAAAAAGGGATGGATTGATAAAACAAACAAATAAATAAGAAGAAAAGCCAGCAAAGAAATCAGCAAGCTACCCAATTCAGTTCGAAGAAGGGAGGGATCCCCCAAAAACCTCTTCGTGTCAAGATGGGGAGCTCTCCTCAATTTTCCTCTAGTACATGTACAAAAGCCTGTTCAACTTCATCCAACATTTCCCAAGTATACCTAGACACTACAACATTCTTTTGCCAGCATAAGGGGAAGGCAGGCTCATTATTCTGTTCCAAGAAGAAAGGCCGAGCTTCTTCAACAGCTCAGACTTTGAAATAATAGTTTTTGAAATCCCTAAATGATTCATCGTACATAGAAAAAACTTTTTTTTCCTGGGCAGCTCGGAAAGAAATCCAGGAAGCCTTCTTCTTAGCTGCCCCAGGCTTCGTCAAAACAAAAAGGTAAAGAAAGAGAGTTTGAGAAGGTCGGACATCCAGTTCTTCACACAATAGTTGGAAGATCTTTATGAAGCCCCACAAGTTCGGGTGAAGTTGAGAAGGAGCTACGTTGCAAGACCACAATGGGTCAGTCTCAAAGAAAGTAAAAGGAATGGTGATGTTTAGTTGGCTAAAAAAGTAATCATACGCATAAAAGAAGGGACGTTCCCCCAGAGTCAGAGAAGGAAAACAAACTCTCTCCTCAGGGTCAAGCACTACCAA
This sequence comes from Arachis hypogaea, assembly GCF_003086295.3. Classification (NCBI taxonomy): domain Eukaryota; kingdom Viridiplantae; phylum Streptophyta; class Magnoliopsida; order Fabales; family Fabaceae; genus Arachis; species Arachis hypogaea. The sequence goes on from NC_092055.1 coordinate 43,824,844, forward strand.
CTTGTAGTTTTTCTCCTGCTCTCTACTACTACAAATCCTATGATGCCTTCTAAGCTGCACGCAATACTCAGAATTGACCACAGAAACACACATTAAGACGAGGGAGTCCAGCCAGTCAGACATGCCCTCGGGGACTCTGGTGGACGTCTCGACAATATTTTTGCGAGAAGACATGGGTCAATTAGTCCTACAGTGAGAAAAAAGGAAAAATGGATTACTAATAAAAAAGCTCAAGAAAACAGCTCGGACAAATATGGAGATAGCTCGGGCAAAAAACATACAAACGTTAGAAGTCAGACACAGCAGTAAAAAGAAACCCTAGGACTTCCACCAAGGTCCAGGGGCATCCCTTGGAGGCAGTAATAAGGAAAGAACCTAGAAAGAAAGAAGTCAATAGTCTATCTCCTTAAAACATCTCTTAAAATACAAAACCTCCACCAACATCACTCTACACAAGCAGCAAGAAACCCATCATCGTCAAAACAGCCAAGCTACAGTCATCCTCTACCAACAGGCCAAACAAAGTGAACCCAGAGACAAGGGAATGTAAAGATGAAAAGAAACGAGAACAAGCGATAATCCTAAGGAAGCAAAAACTATCAACCACATGTCATAGCAAGAAAGTGCAAGAATCACAGTAAAGATACAAGCTTTATCAGGAAAACAGAAACAAAATACCAAAGAAAAAGACACAATCTTCTTCGAAGGAATCAAGAATCACAATCAGTAAAAACCACATACAACAGCTTTCTGCATACAAAAAGGTGAATATCAAAAAACATAAAAAAGAAAAATACCCACCTGTAAATGGAGAAGAAGCGAGCGCAAGGGAAAGATCAGGAAGAAACGGCGACAAATCCACACCAGCAAGAAGAGAAATACGAAGACACGAGAGCGTGAGAGAAACGGAGGGACCAGAGTAATGGCAGTGAATAACGAAGTAGAGGGAGACGAAGAAACTGAAAGCAAGTCTCTTTGAAATTCAAAGTAAAGATGCGAAAGAGGGAAAGAAGGAACGGCAAAAGGAATTAATAAGCATTAAACCCTCGCATGTTTCCAAGGAAACAAAAACACGCACAACAATTAAAAGAGGAAAACGATCCACATTCAAGCCACTAGTAGGAGTTCCACAACGAGATCGACAAAAATGCTCGAGCTTGGCTTCTCCAAAAGAGATCGAAGTCCAAAAAAGGCTCGACCTCAAAAGGAAGACCGCGCTCAAGCAGGGACACTGTTCAGGTCCTGGGTCGAGCTGTACGACCGGGGCTGGTTAAAAGACAAGTCGACCGACCTCTTCAGGTCTGGAATTCCCGACCTCTTCTCAAAGAGTTCGGCCAAATCACTACAGGGAGCCCAAGTAGGCCCAAATAAAGGGACATAGCCCAAATCTAAAGGCAACTAAAGCCTAGAAAGATAAAGGTGGTTCCCCTTGAAGATAAGATTACTTCACTCAGAAGATAAGATAAGATAACTAACTTATCTTATCTGGAAAAGTCAACCTACACTACTATAAATACACTAGAGCACCCAGGTATAACTCATACTCTAATTCTACTAAATACCTGCTTAAAGCCCATGCTAACTTAGGCATCGGAGTCTCTTGCAGGTACCACCACCCTCCGGTGACGAAGGATCAGTAGCAACCCAAGTCCAACAAGTCGGACACGTCAGCTCCAGCCACCACTACAGATCTTGACCGAGATCGACCTACAGTTTCAAGTAACCCTCGGAACACATATCCAAACATTCCTCAAACCCTTTCTCAACCATTTCCAAATCTCAATCATTTTCCAAAATTCAACCAGTTCCAATATCAAATTATTTTCAAATCGAACCAATTCTAATAATAAATCTCTTTTTAAAATCAAACCAGCTCAAATATTAAATCATTTATAAAATCAGACTAACTCAAAATCAAACCACTTCCAGAATAAATTTATTTTCATATCTCAAATTATTTCCAAAGTTGATTTCATTTACATTACCGAATTAACTCCAAAACCAAGAAAATCCACTTTTCATAATAACCAAGTAAATAACTTTTCAAACCAATTTCTTGTCAACAACCGTACACCACTCAAGCAATCAAGCAACCAATAATTCAGTCTAGCAAACAACCACATCCACAAGACAAACATAATTACAGAAGTATATTTTTTGCATCCATATCTATTTATAACAACTCTATAACATAAAATAAATTTTAAGAAAAACCCCTACCTCAATTTAGTCAAAGCTTAGTAGTTAGACGCATCAATTCCTCTTTTGTTTATTTTCAATTTTTACAGCAGCGACAACAACCTTGTTTATTTTCAGGCAATATCAACAGCAGCATCAAGAATCGCAGCGACAACACTTTTCTGACATAAATTGGAATTTAACGCAAAATTGATATTGAGTGGAATTAAAATAAATTCAGTAATGGAATATTATGATAAATTGAAACAGAACCAAATAATCTCACTACGAGAAACAAAGCAACAGGAATCTCTGAACCGATCAGGCGGCAGCTCCAGCAACTACCTCTAGTGACGGCGGCTACTAGAAGCTCCGGTGGTTCAACAACAACCTAAATTTCGACGCACAAATACCATAACTTAAACCTACGGTACCAACATCTCAGAATCTTGATGCACTATTTCGTGGTGCATTTTGTGCTGAATTGAGTGGTTTTTATCAACTTTTCTCACATTTATTCAATGAAATAGCATGGTTTCATGAATTTCTTCTAATTTGTGCTTAAGAGTGAAAACATGCTTTTTTGGGCTTTAATTTGCTAATTTTAATTCACCTTTGATTCCACTAGATGCCTTGATATGTTTGTTAGTGAATTCAGGTTGAAAAGGCTATGAATGGATCAAAGGAGTGAAGAGAAAAGCATGCAAAGTGGAGAACTCATGGAAAATCAAGGATTTGGAGTGCACACATCGACACAGACGTGTAACAGACGCACACGCATGAATGTGAAGTCGCATGGCGACGCGTACGCGTGACATGATGCATACGCGTGGGAAGTAAAAATGCCAATCGATGCGTACACGTGACCCATGCGTATGCGTCACAGCTCACACGTGACCTCATTAAAGTGAAAACGCTGGGGGTGATTTCTGAGCTTTCCAGGCCCAGATCCAACTCATTTTCTAAGCCTATTACATGCATAATTCAAGAGGAGTCAAGGGGGGAGGGGAGCACATAGTTGAGTTTTGATTATGCTTTAGTTAGTTTCTAGAGAGAGAAGCTCTCTCTTCTCTCTAGAATTAGGTTAGATGTAGATTAGGATTTCTTAGATATAGGTTTAATTCATGCTTTGATTTACTTTTCCTTTCTAATTTCTTATTCCTTTACCTTTGCTTTCTTAGTTTACTATTTTACTCTTTGTATTTGTTTACTTTGTTGTTGATGCACTGTTGTTCCTTTTATTTCCCTTTAATGCAATTTATGTTTGGTTTCTTTTATTGTTGATTTGATTTGTTGTTGTTAATTTCCTTGCAATTGGTAGTGTAGATTTACTTTTCTTGCAATCTTATCTTGCTTTCCTTTTATGCCTTCCAAGTGTTTGATTAAATGCTTGGAAGGATGTTAGAGTAGATTTTTGTGTTCTTGGCTTGGGATGGTAACTTAGGTGAACTTGAGTTGCTAATGTCCAAGTCTTGATAATTGCTGTCCATTGATTCTAGCTTCCATTAAGTTAATTAGTGAGGTGGCTAGGACTTATGAATTAGGATTGATATAGCTCATTTGACTTTCCTTCACTTGTTAGAGGATGACTTAATGAGATTGATCCTTACAATTATCATGTTGTGGTTAGTAACAAGGATAAAGATCCTTAACCATCAACCCTTGCCAAGACCTTTTTATCATTTGAGTTTCATTTACTTTCCTGCAATTTATCTCTCATGTCCTTTATTCAAAATCCCAAAATATGCATCTCATAACCATAACAAGAACACTTCCCTGCAATTCCTTGAGAGACAACCCGAGGTTTGAATACTTCGGTTATTATTTTTATTGGGGTTTGTACTTGTGACAAACAAATTTTTGATTGAGAAATTGTTTGTTGGTTTAGAACTATACTTGCAACGAGATTTTATTTGTGAAATTCTTTACCGATACACAATTTTCGCTCATTAAATTTCTAACAGATTATAACAGAACACTGATTTCAAGGGGTTTCGGAAACAAAATGCTTACCAAGAAGACAGGGGTTCCGACGGCAATTTTTGGCAACCACACCCACAGCAGCGCAGCTTCCAATAGAACCACATAGAGTGGAAATAACCTTCGAGCAACTTCGGTGAGCTTCATCAGCGGTGGTAAGAACAGCGGTCGCGACGGTCAGAGGCTCCAACAGCGGTGGTGAGATTCGGCGACGGCGGATCTGGCGGCGATAACTCACGAAAAACTGATAAACCCCAATTTTGTGGTTTATCTTGTGCTTAATTTGGGGGATTTTATCACCTTTTCCCACATTTATTCAATGAAATAGCATGGTTTTGCAATTCTCCCTTGATTTGTGCTTAAATGTGAAAACATGCTTTTTAGGCCTTAAAATAGCTAAATTCAATTCACTTTAATTTTATTCAATGCCTTTATTTGTTTGTTGAGTGATTTCAGGTTCATAAGGCAAGTATTGGATGGAAGAAGTGAGGAGAGAAGCATGCAAAGTGGGAGAACACATGAAGAAATGAAGGAACCGTAAAGCTGTCAAGCCTGACCTCTTCGCACTCAATCGACCATAACTTGAGCTACAGAGGTCCAAATGAAGCGGTTCTAATTGTGTTGGAAAGCTAACATCTGGAGCTTCAAAATGATATAAAATTTACATAGTTTCCTAACGTCTAGGGACGCGCATGCACACTGTACGCGTGCGCGCCGATGGAGCAGCATGGGTCCACTTTAAGCAACTCATTGGGGGCGATTTCTAGCTCATTTTTGGTCCAATCCAACTCATTTCTAATGCTATTTCATGCAGAATTCAAGATTGGGTAAAGGAGGAGCAATTGTTTGAAGTTTTTGCATCATGTAGCTTAGTTTCTAGAGAGAGAAGCTCCCTCTTCTCTCTAGAATTAGGGTTCCTAGGATTAATTGCATCATAGATCCATGTTTATTCCTTGCTTTCATCTTGTTTCTTCTACATTTTTATGCTCTAGTGATGTAATCTTCTTGTTCCCTCTTGTTAATTTTCCTTTTCATGCCTCTTTGTTTAGGATTGATGAACACTTGTTGGATTTGGATTTTCTATTAATGTAATTGATGTTTGACGTCTTTTATTGTGAATTTGAGTTGTTGAACTTGTCTCCTTGTAATTTGTAGTTGGTAGATTTTACTATTTCTTATCATTTATTATGCTTTCCTTTTATGCCTTCCAAGTGTTTGACAAAATGCTTGGTTGGATGTTAGAGTAGATTTTGAGCATTCTTGGCTTGGAAAGAGTAATTAGGCAATCTTGAGTCATGAAAACCCAACTTATGTTGGTGATCTAGAGTTGTTAGCTAGTATGATTTCCATTGACTCTAATCTCTTGCTAATTCAATTAGTAGGTGATTAGGACTTTTGGATTGAGATTAGCTAGTCTTATTAGACTTTCTCCGAGTATGAGGATAATATGATATCTTCCTCCATCATCGGGGATGACGTAATAAGATAAATTCTTGTTTATCATTGTGATATGATTGATTAGTCTTATTTGACGTTCTCCCTATGTGAAGATAACATGATACCTTCTTCCATTTGTTGGAGTTGACTAAATAGGGTGAATTAATCATTTTATGACTAGGATAGAAAGCCTATATTCTCAATCTTTGCCATGAATGTCTCCCTTTATTACTTGCTTTCTTTAGTTACTTGCTTGATTTACTCTTCTTGTCATTTAAATTCTTGTCCATTTACTTCCTTGCCCCTTTATTAATCATACTCCCTTTTGTTCCTTCATAGCCAATAATCATTCACTTCATTGCAATTCTTTGTGAGACGACCCAGATTCCAAATACTCTAGTTAATTCTTATTTGGGGTTTGTACATGTGACAACTAAAATTTTTGCATGTGAGGATTCTTTGTCGGTGTAGAACTATACTTACGATGAGAATTTATTTGTGAAATTCTATACCGTACAAGAAACCGAGCATCAAAATGGCGCCATTGTCGGGGAGTTGCAATGGTGCTATGTTGTTGGCTATTGTATATATTGTGAATAGCTTGATTTTTGGTTTTGTTTGTTAGTCTTCGTTAGTTTTAGGATTTGGTTTTCTTTGTTTCTTATTAGAATTTGTTTTTATTTTCTCTTATCACCATGAATTCTCATCACTTTGGCTATGAGTTTGGTTTAAACTATGTTGTAGGAAATGAAAGCTTTAATGAGGATTTGCATCAAGGCTTTGGAGATCAAAGGTGGGAGGAGCCCTAAGCTTATGGACAACCTTCTTGGCAACAACCTCCTCCGGCTTCTTATGGGTACAATTCAAATCTTGATGCATACCAATCTAATGTGTGTGATGGTCCTCATTGTGGTTGTCAACCACAATCATCATATGCATATGATCCACCCCTCAATATAGCCCTCCACCATACTCACAAGCCTCATACCACCATTCACCTCCACATGATCTTAATTCATACCCACCATACCAACCACCATATGAACCATATCTAGAACCACCACCATTCCAACACCAATACTCCCATAAACCACAAAGTCCATACACACCACCTCAAGAATTTCACCAGTATGAACCACCTTCCAACTACAATACCCTTCCCTCAAACAATGAATCCTCTCTTCCACCACCTCCCGATGAAGCCTTCACGCAAGAACTAAGAGATCTTGAATCTCATATCTTAAGATGACAAGTGGAGGATGAAAAGAAGTTTGAGGAGTTAAAAGCTAAGATGGCTATCATGGTAGAAGCCGTTAGCAACATAGTTTCATCCTGCCTAAGCTTGCGCGATCAAGGCACTCCTAGTGTTGAACATGGAGAAGTAGCCAAGGAGCTTAGTGAGGGAATGAACTTGAAGCTCCAAGGTGAAGAAGAGGAGTTAAAGTAAGAAGTACAACAAGAGGAGGAGGTCGATATTATTAAATAAGAGGAAGTAGTGGTTGGCGCCTTAGAATATGTTGAGTACATAGAGGAATCACAAATTGAAGAGCTTTCTTCCATGGATTTTGAAGTTGATGTTGAGGAGGAGAGTGCACAACCTCCAAGGCACAATGTGATTAAAGAATTGGAAGAAGTGTTCCAAGTAATAGGCCCTCCTATCTATGATGATTCCGCATCAACATATGATCCTTTTGAGCATGATGAGTCCTTCCCCATTATGCCTGGGATTGATGAGGAGGTAGACTTCACTAAACCTCCCATTTATGATTTGAGTGATGGGGAAGAGATAGAAGAATTCGGTGAAGAAGAATGTGAACTTGAGGAAGCTTGGCAAGAGATAGAACTTGAAGAACCTTGCCAAGTGGTGGAAGCCTCTAGAAGAGGATGGACGGAAGTAGAGCGTGCCTTGTCAAGATCATTGGGAACTCCTCTACCTAGGTTGTCATCTAATCCTTCATTTGAGTGGGTAAAACTTCTAACTCTTAGCTTTATTATCCCACTTGAATTTGGTTTGCTTGAGACGGATGGCCAACTTAGAGCATTTTGTGAAATTAAGCGAAAGAGGAGGATGTTTAGTGGTTGGCGTTGTAAGTCTAGGCTCATTATGGTTGAAGCTTCAAGGAGCAAAGGTTGGACTAGTGCTCAATTGGATGGGTCTAGGAGGGTAGTTTGGTGCCTTCATGAGAATTCATCTCTCTTGCCACCCGGAGGAAATCACCATGATCAACTCAAGGATGGGTGTGAAAATAAAGTGTGGGATCCCGGATCACACAAGGAAAATCAACTTTGGGAGCCCATGGTTTGTGAAAAACTCCATCAAAGTTTGGAGTTATTAACTTTGAATGATGAAGCGCAATGGAAGTCCAAGCATTGATAGATGTTCAAGGATGGATTCAAGCACAAGCCACCTTGATGGATAGCTCCCCATAAGTCCAACTTAAGGACAATAAACAAAAGTGCTAGGTGGGAGACACCCCACCATGGTAATATCCTTTCATTTTTCTCTTTTGTATATATTGGTAAAATATGTTTAATTTCATGTTTTGATTGATTTGTTAAGTTTGTTTGGTAGTTTAGTGTGTTAAATAAGGTTTGTGATGTTTTGGTAGTTGTTTGGAGGTTTAGAATGCTTGGTTTGGTGCAAAAACATAGAAAATTTTTTGAAAAACAGGGCACCAACCCATGCGTACGCGTCACTCACGCGTACGCGTGCCCCAAGCAATTTTGACCATCCACGCGCCCGCGTCACTCACGCGTACGCGTGGATTGGAAGTTCCCCCCGTCCATACATTCACCCGAGAGTTGTGCTTGAAGTGTGCCAACTTTGTGCCCAAGGCACACGCACGCGTACCTTCCGCGTACGCATTGACTCTCTTCTTTGCCATGCACGCGTATGCGTCAGCCACGCGTACGCGTCACTTCCATTTCATCAATCCACGCTTACGCGCACATGACGCGCACGCGTGGATTGCCCTGTTTCAACCATCTTCTTTTCTTCTCTTCTTTCCATTTCTTTCCTTCTTCTCTTTTCTCTTCTTTTCTTTCCACCCTTCAAACATCATCCAACACTACCAAACACCATGTAACACCATTTCTTTTAGTTAGTTAGTTAGTTTAATTTTTGTTTTCCATTATAAGTGTTGGATTACTAATCTTGTTTACTGTTTACTGCTGCTTATTACTAATAGGATGTTAGTTTAACATCATTGATGTTAATTGTCATTGTTGGATTCTTTGTTGAGGTTATATTTGGTTACTTGGTTCGGAACTTTTCATGTTTAATGATTTTGAATACCAAGTACATGTTACATTGCCTTTATGCATCTTAACTCTTTGAATTGCATGTTTTGGCCACCATGCATTCATCATCTATTGTTAGGCAATTGTACATTGTCAACGCATTTTTTTAGGTGATACTTGTTTATGATTGACCCTTTGTTCGTATCACCTATTTCATGCATTGAGAGTGTGGGTGTGAAATTGGATAGAAAGCTTACCTAGTGACATATTTTTGAGCTTTTCAAGCTTTGTGGACTATGCTTGCTATGTAATTGATATTAACTCTTATATTTCTTTTTCTAAGTTCCATAGTAGCCATGTGTTTCACCTCTATGTCACTTAGGTGTTACAACAACTTCAATAGGTGTCATTGATTGTGGTGTAAGTTTCATATACCATTATGTTCATTAAGTTCACTTACACATCAATCAATGCCCATTCATTATCCAATTTCACAATCGCTTGATTTTTGCTTGAATACTTTTATGCTTCTTCACTACTTGTTCGGTTGCCTTAACCTACAAGTCTTTCAAAGTATCTCAAGCACACTAGAATGAGCGAAGTGTATGCTTTCTTTAGTATAATTGTGACATAACTTTTTGTACTAGTGTGTGCGTTCTAAACCACGCACAATTTTAGAAGCCACACACCTATTTTTCATCAATGTCACACTAATTCACTCACTCCATTCTAGTGGTTCTTACCTCATTCCAACAATTCACGCTTCATTGCTATTGTATTTTCTCATCTTATGGTGTTTATTTTGTTTTTCATGATTGATGCACCACAAGCAAAAATAGAAGCGGAAGGAAGAACACGCAGCACCGGTTGACCTATCAGATGAAGGTGGCAACTCGGAAAGTCGCCGTACCCCCTGCTCATCTTTGAGTGCACCGAGGATGGTGCAAACTTTTAAGTGTGGAGAGGTCGTCCGACCATTCGGCGTTTTTGGGTGACAAGTTTCTAATCCCAACACTTTTGCATTTTATTTTAGGATCCTTAGTTGCATTTTCTTATTTTGCATATGTATATATTAAGCTTAGTCAAAATCATGATATTTTCCAAGGATTTTATCTATAGGGCACCCCAATTGATATAAAAAAAATTTTTTTAGAACTTGCTTGAATTATATACTTTGTGGAACATGATTTTTGAGCTAAGAACACAAGCATGTAAGTTTTGAGCCTTAATTGTGTGGTTACATCATACATAACCACTTACTTTCCTTCTTGTGTGCATTATTCTCTTCCTATGATTGTAATCCTTCATCTGTTTGATTTTTTATGTCCATTATTTTGTGTATACATGCATTTATATGATTGAGGCCATTGTTCAATTAGCTCACTTACCCAAATAGCCTATCCTTTTATCTTCCATTGTTAACAAATTTTGAGCCTATGCTTAACCCATTTGTTCTTAATTGTAGCACATTACAAGCCTAAGTGAAAAACAATAAATGTCCTTAATTTGGATCTTTGATTAGCTTAGACTAGTGAGAGTGTTTATTATTTGATTTTGGGAGAGTTGGAAACATTGGGAGGGAATAAAAAGGTATTTTTGTATTTTTGTTAAAAATTTTGGGAATTGGGTACATACTCATGTATTAATCATATGTAAACCATATGCATTGATGTTCTTGTATATATTTTAGTTTGAAAAAAAAAAAATATATATATATATATATATAATAAAAGAAAAAAATATATACATACAAAAAAGAAAAAAAATATAGAAAAAAAGAAAGAAAGGAAAGCAATAAGAAGGGGACAAAAATGCCCCAAAGTCAAGGTTCAATAAAAATCAATGCATATATGTGGTGATCGAAAGAGAATGCATGAGTGTGTGAAAAAGTGAAGAATGGATAGTTAGGTTAGCTTAGAATTGTATAGGTTGTCATAGGTTAGGTGGGAAGTTTAGGTTAATCAAAGATTCAAATTTCAAGCTCACTTGACCATATGCATCCTACCTTGACCCTAACCCCATTACAACCTATGGGAAGTTCTCATGATATTTGTATGCATGCATGAAATAATTGTTGATTGTTAGATGAAAAACAAATCTTGGAAAACATGATTAGGGGAGAATTGAGTGAATCAACCCCATACACTTGAGTGACTAGAGCGGATACACATCCGGTGAGGGTTTGATTGCTCAATTACATGTTTCCACCCATGATCATCTCTTTTCTTGCAAGTTGTAAAATTTTTTTAATAATTCAATTCAATTGTTGGTTTGATTTGACTGCTATGGCTTTATCCTTTATACTTATATATGTATTCTTGGAAGTTGACTTATTTTGACCAAGTAGATGCATTCATGTATATAGATTACATATAGATAGGTTGCATGTAGTTAGTTTGCATTGAATAAATGTTGATGCCCTTTGCTTCTTTCTTGATTTTAGCATGAGGACATGCTTAGTTTAAGTGTGGGAAGATTTGATAAACCCCAATTTTGTAGTTTATCTTGTGCTTAATTTGGGAGATTTTATCACCTTTTCCCACATTTATTCAATGAAATAGCATGATTTTGCAATTCTCCCTTGATTTGTGCTTAAATGTGAAAACATGCTTTTTAGGCCTTAAAATAGCTAAATTCAATTCACTTTAATTCCATTCGATGCCTTTATTTGTTTGTTGAGTGATTTCAGGTTCATAAGGCAAGTATTGGATGGAAGAAGTGAGGAGAGAAGCATGCAAAGTGGTAGAACTCATGAAGAAATGAAGGAACCGTAAAGCTGTCAAACCTGACCTCTTCGCACTCAATTGACCATAACTTGAGCTACAGAGGTCCAAATAAAACGGTTTTAGTTGCATTGGAAAGCTAACATCTGGGGTTTCAAAATGATATAAAATTTGCCATAGTTGCCTAATGTCTAGAGACGCGCACGTGCACTGTATGTGTGTGTGCCGATGGAGCAGCGTGGGTCCACTTTAAGCAACTCGTTGGGGGCGATTTCTAGCTCATTTGGGCCCAATCCAACTCATTTCTGATGCTATTTCATGCAAAATTCAAGATTGGGCAAAGGGGGAGTAATTGTTTGAAGTTTTTGCATGATGTAGCTTAGTTTCTAGAGAGAAAAGCTCACTCTTCTCTCTAGAATTAGGGTTCCTTGGATTAATTGCATCATAGATCCATGTTTAATTCCTTGCTTTTATTTTGTTTCTTCTACATTTTCATGCTCTAGTGATGTAATCTTCTTGTTCCCTCTTGTTAATTTTCCTTTTCATGCCTCTTTGTTTAGGATTGATGAACACTTGTTAGATTTGGATTTTCTGTTAATGTAATTGATGTTTGACGTCTTTTATTGTGAATTTGAGTTGTTGATCTTGTCTCCTTGAAATTTGTAGTTGGTAGATTTTACTATTTCTTGTCATTTATTATGCTTTCTTTTTATGCCTTCCAAGTGTTTGACAAAATTCTTGGTTGGATGTTAGAGTAGATTTTGAGCATTCTTGGCTTGAAAAGAGTAATTAGGCAATCTTGAGTCATGAAAACCCAACTTATGTTGGTGATCTAGAGTTGTTAGCTAGTATGATTTCCATTGACTCTAATCTCTTGCTAATTCAATTAGTAGGTGATTAGGACTTTTGGATTGAGATTAGCTAGTCTTATTAGACTTTCTCCGAGTATGAGGATAACATGATATCTTCCTCCGTCATCGGGGATGACGTAATAAGATAAGTTCTTGTTTATCATTGTGATATGATTAATTAGTCTTGTTTGACATTCTCCCTATGTGAAGATAACATGATACCTTCTTCCATTTGTTGGAGTTGACTAAATAGGGTGAATTAATCATTGTATGACTAGGATAGAAAGCCTATATTCTCAATCTTTGCCATGAATGTCTCCCTTTATTACTTGCTTTCTTTAGTTACTTGCTTGATTTACTCTTCTTGTCCATTTACTTCCTTGCCCCTTTACCAATCATACCCCCTTTGTTCCTTCATAGCCAATAATCATTCACTTCATTGCAATTCCTTGTGAGACGACCTGGAGTCCAAATACTCTGGTTAATTCTTATTTGGGGCTTGTACATGTGACAACCAAAATTTTTGCTTGTGAGGATTCTTTGTCGGTGTAGAACTATACTTGCGACAAGAATTTATTTGTGAAATTCTATTCCGTACAAGAAACCAAGCATCAAAAACTCCTAACACAAACAACGTCAGCAGTAACTCTCATGGTAATGGAGAACTTAACAAATATAAAAGTTGAGGCAGGGTTAGAGCTTACCAACAGACTCAGGCTTCAAAGGCGGTTTTCAGTGGCAGCAGTGGCGGCGAAGAGCTCCGACGACGCAGCAGTAGCGCGGACGTAACGACGGCGAACCCAGCAACGCGGCGACGACGGTAGCTCCGCGATGGTTCCCTATCGCGCGTCCTCTGTTCGCTACTCCGACGGAGGCCGCACAAGTATGAATGGCGACGACACGTGCTGAAGGTGACGGCGCGCATGGTGGCGACGCCTTCCTCTTCTCCCCGTCGCTCCCCTCCTCCTCTGATGCGCGACGACGACGTGGCTATGGCGGCTTCTCCCCTCCTCGCGTCTCTGCTCCTCGACGACGGCCAAGGCGACGCGACGGCGCGGTCCACCATCTCCGGCGCCCCTCCACCGGCGCTCCCTCACCCTCAGATCTCCCTTTCTTCCTACCTCTTTCCTTTTTTCCCTCTTCCTTCCTTTTTTTTCTTTTTACTTTTCTTTTGTTTGAAGCTGATAAATGTTAGGGTTTGGGGAAAAGGTTGCTACGCTGAGAGAAGAGTGAGGGTGGGTTAGGGTTTGTGTATAAAATTGGGGGTTTTTGGGTTTAATTTGGATTTGGTTAATTTTTAATCAAATTAGGGTATAGAGTGTTAATTTGAAATCTAATTTAATCTTCAAAATTATTTTAAAATATTATTTGTTGTATTAAAATACTAATTGGTGTGAAACCAAATTCTTTAATGGAATTTATAAGATAATAATATTAATTTTCTTTATTCCTAAAACTTGAAGTATTAAATCATAAAAATATCAATTATTTGAATTAAATCACATAAAAATTCTTGTCATTTCGTAAATACTAATTTTGTAATTTAAATATAGAAAATAATTCAATAATTATAAAATTAGGTAAAATTTTAATTAATTATCAAAACCTGATTTAATTAGCTTTAATAAAATAATTTCTGAAAATAAAATTTCTAATAAATAAGTAAACTGAAATTAACTCATAATAAGATTTATTTAAAAATTCTAGGTCTTACATCCATTCCACCTTATAAAAATTTTCGTCCTAAAAAATTTAAGTAATATAATACATAAGATATTTCATAGTTTTGATACTTTACTTTTGAATATTTTAGAAAAGCAAAAGTCTTGGCATATATATAAATTTTCAATTAGCAGATAAACCATAAGGCTTAGAAATAAAGAAAAAGCATGGTGTAAAGCAGAAGTTATAAGATATATAGGCTCAAAAGAAAAGGGGTTACATGATATCAATACTTTATCAAAATTTGAAACACATTAAGATGCAAATTTTCAAGATAGGTATTTGCATAAACAATGCAATCGACAAGCCAACACTCTTGTTCCCTTAACTAATCAATCATTAGGCGCTTCCCAACTTACTTATAACTTCCCAAGAATATTCTTACTTCATACTCTCATGATTCCATTCTGCTGCGCACCTCTGACACATTCCGTGGTGATAACTAGTTTTCATATCAAGCTTTAAGGTTTCAACTTCCCACACTTTAACATAATTCATCGTCAAAACTCCCAACTTAAAATTCTCAACCTCATCAAGATTTTGCAAACTCTCTATTGGTCACAAGTCCAACATCAACAAAACCATTTTGCGTAAAACAGAGCTCCATAACATCTTGTGGCATCGCACACTTACAAGCTTTATCTTTTGCACTATGTCCTAAGAACTAATGTATTACTTGCCATGTCTAAGATCGCACGTGATACTAACACATATCTCGAGTTCACTCAGAAGGTCACGAGATTTTAGAAAGGAAGGACAAGCAACAAAGACAGTACTCATAAGAATTTGGAAGAATGAATTAAATTGCAAGTAAACAAGGATGTACAAGCAATGAAGATTGTCGGAAAGGAATCATTTGGCAACTTCGAAGAAATCGCTTGAAACAGTGAAATTTGATAGGATCAAAAAGAAGAAAAATAGTGCATTAGTTTTAAACAGATTTAAGCTGAGTCGAAGAAGTATGAGATTTTACAGATGAGAAATGATCGAAACCACTAGTAACGCATCACATACAGCAAACCAACTTCAAATTATCACAAAGGTTCATAGTTCGTGGAGGAACATAAGATCAAGAATCATGTTGCAAGAGTTTTAACATAGTCGAAAATGTAAACAGATTAAGATATGCATAAGGTACAGATCGTGAAGCAAAGAAAAAAAACCAATGACATGTCAATTTACACGGCACGATTAGAACACTTAGGCCTATACCACTTAATTAGAAGGACAACTTAACATTTTCAAAGATTCAAGGATCCGTGTCATACCAAAACAATTTTCAAAGAGAAAAGTGCAAGTATGTTCAAAGAGATACAAATCTCAGTAAGAGAAGAATAAGCGACAAAGATAAGATTCACATGAATTCGGAAGGAGGCGTAGGATTACAACTAAACAATAATGTACAAGCACGAGAAAACGTTTCAAAAAGAGTTATTTCGTATCTTAACAAGAAATATTGAATTTAGGAACTCCAAAGGAAACAAGAAAAGGGTAGTGTAAATTAGATCAAAATAAACTAAAACCAAATTAGAGGAGCACAGGGTTCACAAGAATATGAAGGAATGGTTCAAATCATTAACAAATAAGAATGGTCAAAAGTCATGAACTATGCCGGAAGGAAGAATCAAAATGCAAATAGGAAAGAATTTTGATTTCAAAGAACTCCAATAGAAACCATAGAGGAGAATAGGGCAATTGTTTTACAAAATTCAAGAGAATCATAAAAAACGTAAATATTACGTCATGTTAAAACAAATTCAAGTCGAACTAAATTATGCAAGATTTGTGAAATGAAAATTAGCTAGGATAAGGATGAAATATTTTCTTGAAAACCTTGAAAGATACTTTACATAATCAATTAAGAACTTGCAAAAAAAACAAAGTGAGGTTGGTAGGAAATCAAGTTGTTTTTCGCCAAAACTATTTCTAAGGTAAAGAAAAAATATGTGAAATTTGAAAGATGAAATTTAATTGGACTAAGGACCAAAAGTAATTCCTCAAAAATCTCAAAAGGTACTCAAGCATTTAGCCAATTAGGAGTATATATAGTGAAATCACGGTAAAATTGAAAAGAATTTCAAATTTTGTTTAAAAAGGAAAATTTGAGGTATGGTTTCAAAAATACATATAAATAAAGACATGCCAAATTCAAAACATCTTTATCAAATTTAAAGAATGATTATAGGTACAATCAAATAAGGGAGGATTGAGTTGAAATTTCTTCCAAGAGAATAGAAAATCTCTTTTAAAAAGTTTAAAACTAAAATTCCAAGTGTATTTTTTTTGAAATCACAGTCTCATAAAAATATTCAAGAAGATTGAGAGATGTAAGGAAGGAAACCCACTCGCGTTTTGAGAAAGAAACTTAAATCAAGGAACTCGAACAGAATTCACAAGACATGACAAATCGAATAAGTTCTCAGCTAATCCAAAGAAATACAAAATTTTTAAAGAAGAACAACCCAATCAATAGTAATTTCTTAAAGATTTCAAAGACCTTTTTGATGCATTAAACAATTTCAAGATTACATAAAAGAATATATGAATCAAAGAGTTTGAGCAGACACAAACAAATCCTCCAAGAAATTTAAGTAAACATAGGCAGTTAGGATTAAATGAGAATACATTTCAACAAGAGATAAGGTTGAGAAATAATCAAACTACTTTTCAAAAAGAACTCTCAAATAAGGATTTTCAAGGCACACTATGAAAGAACAAGTTACAAGTCATCAATAGAATTTTCAAGACACATAAAAGAATATCCTCGAGAATTAACTCCTGATGTCCCCAAGCCGCGCGATAAGCGTTACCTATTACTTATCAATTCCAATTCGCCTATAATAACTTATTAACTTTCCCGTTCACATAAGCCATCAACATTAAGTTGGCCAGACTTAACATCAACATATATGCAACGGTAAGCTAATAGTGTTAATTAATAGGCAGTCATGTGCATAAAACTCTAATTCTTGTTACTTGGACAAGACCTATAACATGACAGACACTCAGAGAATGCAATGAGGCATGGTCAGTCCATCCCCAAGGCTCTAATCAGGATGAACTGCTCTGATACCATAATGTGACACCCTCACTAACAGAATGTCACACTTCCGGTTGCGCTACTCTGATAGAAAGAAGTATTACGATGACTTCATATATTTAATAATAAAGTAGGAGCCTTTGACTCGATATCATATCACTGTTCTTTTTGAAAACCGGAAAAAGAATACTTTTTAAATAAAACAAAACAAGCATATACATGTACAAAACTTCTTACTCAAGTAACTTATACATATTATATATATACAACTCATACAACTCCTATCCCTCTTACATAATATAATATTGATGGCGATGGGTAAATAAATAAAAACTAAACAGCATTATCGACTAAGCGAAATGCAATACAACCCTTCGTGAGCTTTTTCATCCGTCTCCTGAAAAGATAAACCTGTAGGGGAGTGAGAACCTAACCACACAGTCTCACCACAGAGTTTCAGAATTGTCATAATAAGATATATAAAGAGAAATCTATTTTTAAGCTCAGTGATTATTATTCGTCCTTTGAATCTTTTAAAAACCAACAACTAGTCATCCAAAAACCCTTTTCGAAAATCAATATTTAAATATCTAGAAATTCAAAACCTTTCTTTTTTTTATAAGAAAATCTTAATCAGAAACCAACCACGCAATCAATCAATACAATCATCAATTCAACACCATAGCTCATTCTCAAAAGTAGCACACCAGGACAAACACAGGCAAAACAGACAAGGAAAGCACAGGTTTAGGTAGCAGTTACAGCAAATAGTTCAGGTAGCAGTTAATAACAGTTTAACAATTAGGCAAACCAAAACAAATTCAACCCCAAGCAAAGCATACAAATGCATATGATGCATGCCTATCCTATGGCTAATGAGCTCATCTGTTGGTTATACAGCCAACCCGACAAGTCCGGTTTGCTAAACCCTTGGACTGTCCCCCGACGCTCATCCCATGAGTCTATGCATAGCTTTTTCTCATATATATTTCAAATCGCTTAATGGGGGTACCATTCCCGGGAATTTATAAGTGCCCGGTCACCCTTACGTCGTAGGGTCAACAGAGTATTGAGTCTTAACCAAAAGCAAGTGGTGGCAAGCCACTACGTCTACCCAGGGATATTCGTGTCTCAAATAATTCAAATTCATAAGCCATATGAATAATTCTTTCAACATTCATCAATATCTAAGTCATTCTCAATGTCATCATCATTTGTCAATCCATATCTTATTTCTAAATTCATTCAAAAATCGTATTTCAAAGTCAATCCTCATCATCCTTCTTTCCATTTCGTTCGTCAACAATCCCAATTCAAAACATAATTCTTTATTTTCTAAATAAATCAATCTTAAAACTTATAATGTTTAAAACCAAATCTTTTTAAATAATTACTTCAAACGAAACTTCCAATTTTATAAAATTTCGGCAGCATCTCCTCTAAAACTCGGACTCTGTCACCCTTTTCGGGTCCCATCCAAACATTCCTCAAACCTTTTCTCAACCATTTCCAAATCTCAATCATTTTCCAAAATTCAACCAGTTCCAATATCAAATTATTTTCAAATCGAACCAATTCCAATAATAAATCTCTTTTTAAAATCAAACCAGCTCAAATATTAAATCATTTATAAAATCAGACTAACTCAAAATCAAACCGTTTCCAGAATTAATTTATTTTCATATCTCAAATTATTTCCAAAGTCGATTTCATTTACATTACCGAATTAACTCCAAAACCAAGAAAATTCACTTTTCATAATAACCAAGTAAATAACTTTTCAAACC
This sequence comes from Arachis hypogaea, assembly GCF_003086295.3. Taxonomy (NCBI): domain Eukaryota; kingdom Viridiplantae; phylum Streptophyta; class Magnoliopsida; order Fabales; family Fabaceae; genus Arachis; species Arachis hypogaea. Next base: position 43,843,802 of record NC_092055.1, read on the forward strand.
AATTTCTTATCAACAACCGTACACCACTCAAGCAATCAAGCAACCAATAATTCAGTCTAGCAAGCAACCACACCCTCAAGACAAACATAATCACAGAAGTATATTTTTTGCATCAATATCTATTTATAACAATTCTGTAATATAAAATAAATTTTAAGAAAAACTCCTACCTCAATTTAGTCCAAGCTCAGTAGTTAGACGCATCAATTCCTCTTTTGTTAATTTTCAATTTTTACAGCAGCGACAGCAACCTTGTTTATTTTCAGGCAATATCAACAGCGGTATCAAGAATTGCAGCAACAATACTTTTCTGACATAAATTGGAATTTAAGGCGAAATTGATATTGAGCGGAATTAGAACAAAATTAGTAATGGAATATTACGATAAATTGAAACAGAACCAAATAATCTCACCACGAGAAACAAAGCAGCAGCGACCCTCTGAACCGATCAGGTGGCAGCTTCAGCAACTACCTCTAGTGACGGCGGCTACCAGAAGCTCCGATGGCTCAACAACAACCTTAATTTCGACGCGCAAATACCGGAACTCAAACCTACGGTATCAACATCTCAGAATCTCTAACAGATTATAACAGAACATTGATTTCAAGGGATTTCGGAAACAAAATGCTTTACAAGAAGACAGGGGTTCCGGCGGGAGTTTTCGGCAACCACACCCGCATCAGCGTACCATCTAACAGAACCAAATAGAGCAACAATAACCTTCGAGCAACTCCGGTGAGCTTCATCAGTGGTGGTAAGAATGGCGGTCCCGACGGCCAGAGGCTCCAGCAGCGGTGGTGAGATTCGGCGGTGGCGGATCTGGCGGCGATAACTCGCGATAAACTCCTAGCACAAATAGCCTCAGCAATAACTCTCATGGTAATGGAGAACTTAACGGATATAGAAGCTGAGGCAGGGTTAAAGCTTACCAACAGACACAAGCTTCAAAGGTGGTTTCCGGTGGCAGCAGTGGCGGCGAAGCGCTCTGGCAACGCAGCAGCAGCGCGGGCGTAACGACGGCAAACCCAGCAATGCAGCGACGATGGCAGTTCCGCGACGGTCCCCTATCGCGCATCCTCTGTTCGAGACTCCGACGGTGGCTGCGCCAGCATGAACGGCGACGACGCGGGCTGGAGGTGACGGCACACACGGTGGTGACGCCTTCCTCTTCTCCCCGTCGCTCTCCTCCTCCTCTGATGCGCGACAATGACGCGGCTGCGGCGGCTTCTCCCCTGCTCGCGTCTCTGCTCCTCGGCGACGGCCAAGGCGACGCGACGGCACGGTCCACCAGCTCTGGCACCCCTCCACCGGTGCTCCCTCACCTCCATATCTCCCTTTCTTTCTCCCCCTTTCCTTCTTTCCCTCTTCCTTTCTTTTTTTCTTTCTTTCTTTCTTTTCTTTTGTCTGAAGCTGATAAATGTTAGGGTTTGGGGAAAGGGTTGCTGCGCTGAGAGAAGAGTAAGGGTGGGTTAGGGTAGTAAATTAGGGTTTGTGTATAAAATTGGGGGTTTTTTTATTTAATTTAGATTTGGTTAATTTTTAATCAAATTAGAGTATAGAGTGTTAATTTGAAATCTAATTTAGTCTTCAAAATTATTTTAAAATATTATTTGTTGTATTAAAATACTAATTGGTTTGAAATCAAATTCTTTAATTGAATTTATAAGATAATAAGATTAATTTTCTTTATTCCTAAAACTTGAAGTATTAAATCATAGAAATGTCAATTATTTGAATTAAATCACATAAAAATTCTTGTCATTCAATAACTACTAATTTTGTAATTTAAATATAGAAAATAATTCAATAATTATAAAATTAGATAAAATTCTAATTAATTATCAAAACCTGATTTAATTAGCTTTAATAACATAATTTCTGAAAATAAAATTTCTAATGAATAAATAAATTGAAATTAACTCATAATAAGATTTATTTAAAGATTTTGGGTCTTGTAATTTACATTGTAAAGAATCTTCTTATATATACATGATATTGTTGAAAAGACAAAATATTGCAAAAAATTTGACTTATATTATTTTTAACCAAGTTTGTTTGAAAAGAAAGATATTTTCTAATTAAAAGATTGACCCATGAACTTGCAAGTAGTGGTGTTCATGGTGCAATCCGATCTGATGTATATAATTTGTCAGATTTGGATTGAATCTGTGTGATTTTAGTTTTTAAATTTGATCAAATCCGATCCAAACTATTGTGATTTAGATTGGTTTGATTTATTCAGTTTTTAGAAGATAAAATTTTACTGTTTTATTATTAAAAAATCAAAGCAACTTTACGTTGGTAAAACAAACAAATAAATAAATCTCATGTTATATATTCAAAAAATGCTTACTAAATAATAATAATATAAATATATGTAACAAATTAACATATTAATGTGAAATTTAAATTTAATAATAAATAATAATATTATATCACATTTTGCTGTCTAGATTGGATTAGTTTAGTTTTGAGAAGTGGATATAAAATTTGATCTAATCTATGCAGTTCGCAAAAAATAAAATCTGATCTAATCCAAATTAATTCGATTTAAATTGATTTTCAATTTTAGATTGGATAATGACTTTGTTTGGATTAGTTTAGGTTTGAACACCGCCACCTACAAGAAATGATAAATTTACATTCAACTTTATTTTCATATATTTAATTATTTAAATTTCAAGTCTTAACGTATATTCTGCATCCATCACTACAAGAAAAATGTTGAATACAATCGGATTTAACATTAGATATTAACGGCAAATTTTACCAGCGGGTTTGACAATAAATTCGTCACGTAAAAAGTTACTGTCAGATTTGATTTTACAATGGTAAATTCACTGGTAATATTTGAAGGAAAAAATTGATGCGATCATTACCATCAGAATTATCGTCGGATAAATCCGTCAGTAAAGCTCAATTAATGGAACACTACGTTTTGGTCACACGCAATACATTACCGTCGAATTTATCTGCCGGTAAAATCAATGGTAAATTTGATTTGCGCTAAAATGGAATAGTGTGCCCTCTCCCCTCATTTTGAAAGACCACTCTCTCTCTAAACCTCCTCTCTCTCTTTACTCTCACTCTTTATAGCGCCAAAACACCCCCACTCCCACTCTCCCAGTGCCAAATCTCCTCTCCCCCTCTCAGCCTCTCACAGCGATGAAACTCCTCCCTTTTCTCTGTCGTCGATGCCGCCCCACAGCACCCTGACTCATGTCCAGTGGCGCCGCCCCACAACACCCTGACTTGCGTCCCGTGGCGGCATGACCTTTTCCTCTCCCCCCTCATCCTCGAAGTGCTTCTCTTTCCATCCTCCTCCATGGCGCCTGACGAACTGAACTCTCGTGCGGTCTAGAATTTTCACAATTAAGTTTTCGTTGCAAGTATAGCTTTTAGACCGACAAGAAATCCTTTCGTGCAAAAGTTTTGGTTGTCACAAGTAACAAACCCCTAATAAAATTGATAATCGAAGTATTTAAACCTCGGGTCGTCTCTCAAGGAATTGCAGGGAGGTGTATTTATTATTGGTTATGGAAGATTATCTTTTTGGGGTTTTTGAATAATGAACGGGAAAAGTAAATTGCAAGAATTAAAGTGATAACTAATAAAGCTCTTAGCAAGGTATGAAAACTGGAAATCCTATCATAGTTATCCTTATCAATTGTGATGAGAATTGTTCATCATTACTCCCACTTAGTTAACCCTTACTAAATAAAGAAAAGTCAAGTGGACTAATCAATTTGATTCGTCAAGTCCTAGTCAACTCCTAAGGAAAGACTAGCTTTAGAGGTATCCAAATCAACCAGCAAATTCCAATTATCAATCAACAAAGGAGTTTGATAGCTCAAGTGTCACCAATTAATCAATTCAAGCTAAGAACATAAAAAGCTAAATTAAAATTATAAATCTGAAATACCTCAAATTGCATTAAATATAAAATCAAATCTAACATTGGAATTCATAAATCAAGTAGCAACATAAATTAATCAATAAGGGAAATAGATAAACTAGAATGCTAGAATAAATAAAAATAGAAAAAAAACTAAATTAAAGGAACATTGAACCTGGAATTGAGAAAACGAAGAAATCCTAATCCTAAAACCTAAGAGAGAGGAGAGAGCCTCTCTCTCTAGAAAACTACATCTAAAACCTAAATTTGTGAATTTGAAAGTTGTCTTTATGAATGAATCGATTCTCCCGCTTTATAGCCTCTAATATGTGTTTTCTGGGTTGAAAACTGGGTCAAAAATAGCCCAGAAATCGCCCACAGCAATTTCTGATACGTTCAGCACGCGGCAAAGTCACGCGTATGTGTCGTCCATGCGTACGCATGGATTGAGTTTTCTCCAGGTCACGCGTGCGCGTCACTAATCTTCGGGGCAGCCATCGCAAATTATATATCGTTGCAAAGCCCCAGATGTTAGCTTTCCAACGCAACTGAAACTGTCTCATTTGGATCTTTGTAGCTCAAGTTATGGTCGATTTAGTAGCAAGAGGTCAAGGCTGACAGCATTAGCAATTCCTTCAATTTCTTGTATTCCTTTCACTTTTGCATGCTTCCTTTCCATCCTCTAAGCCATTCCTGCCCTATAAATCCTGAAATCACTTAACACACATATCAAGGCATCGAATGATAATAAGAGAGGATTATTAATTCGCAAATATAAGGCCAAAGAAGCATATTTTTAATCATAGCACAAAATCAGGAAGGAAAACGTAAAACATGCGAATTGTATGAATAAGTGTGAGAATAATGGATAAAATCCACTAGATTAAGCACAGGATAAACCCTAAAAATGGGGTTTATCAGCGCCATGCACCAATAGCTTCTGTTGTCCTCCATGCACCAACAGCTGCCGTCGTCCTCAATGCATAGCAGCAGCAGCACGCACTAGACGCCGCCGTCCTCCACGCATAGCAAGACCTCCCACGTCGTCATCCTCAAGAATGGAACCTCTGTGTCAGGTTGGTTCCTGATTGTTGTTGATTATTATTCTTCTTTTTCTTCACTGATGGCTTCTGCTATTTTTTTAAATTATTAGTTATGATTTAGGGATTTTTTAATTCTGTTTTGACGATTCTGTGTTTAAAATTTTGTTTATGATTCTGATTTTTAGTTCTGTTTTGATGATTTTGTGTTTCAAATTTTCTGTTTAATATTTTGATTTTTAATTCTATTTTTATGATTCTTTTTTCAAATTCTGTGATAATTATACAGTTTGATATCAGTTCAAGTGAGAAGATGGGCGACATAGAAGGAGTAATAGGACCTGGTGTTGCTCTTCCAAATGAATCTGCAAGTGTAAGATTCCCAACTACATTGCTCTGATTTCTATTCTGGCGTTGTTTGAGTTAATTATTTTTTGAGTTAGTTAGTTGATTATTGTTAGTTCTCTGAGTTATTGTTAACTTATTTATTTTCTGAGTTAATTATTGACTTATTATTTTTTGTTGTTAATTTTTTAAGTTTATTATTATCTGAGTTAATTATTTTCTGAGTTAATTAGTATTGTATTTTCTAACTTATTAGTTTTAAAATTACCTAATTTAAATATTTAAAATTATATACAAAAATTTTAAACAAATTTTTTAAAAATTTAAGTTTACTAGTGGATTTACCAAGAGAAAAATCTAACAATAAAAATTAACGGCAGAAATTTTCGACGGTAATTAGTAGTGGACAAAAAAATCACCAGTAAATAATACATGAGAGGTTTATATCGTTAGATTCATTCGACACTAAATCTGATAGTAAATATATTACTGGCGAATTTTTTTGGTGAATTCGCTGATAAATCCGATCGTATTCGACGAATTTTTTGTAGTGTATTTTATTTGATTGGTTGATACTAAAAAAATATTTAGATAACTTTTAGCTACTATAATCTAGTGCTATATACATTACAAAACTCTATCATTGTTGTTCACTTTATCAGAAAAAATTTTATATGCATGTATAATTACCTTATAAGTCTTAGAAGTGAGATTTTAACCGATATTTTTTTAAATGCTAAACATTATTACTAACTGCTTCTCTTAAATACTAAAAGAAAATGTATGAATTTGTAAGACAAATGGACAACAAGAGTAATGTTCCATGCTACTTATACGGATGCATGTTTCATTGTTGGATTTTTCATTGTTGGATTGATACAAGAGGATATGGAATTTAATGGTGCAATTAAAGAAGCAATTAAGTACATAGACCTCAATATTATATGTTAGGAGGTTGTTTGTCGTTCGACTACCTTCAAACAATATCTTAAGACCAAAACATGTATAAGATAGTTATTATCATGGGTTCTCGGTGATATTTTATATCAATGAAGAATAATACTAAAAATGAAGGATTAGTTTTATTAACTACAATAATATAGATTTTTAATTATTAATCATTTTAAGTTGATTAAATTTTAACACTATTATGTATTATGTGTAGAATTAACCATGTGAGTTAATGAGATTAAGCATATGTACTTATTTGATTTATATAAAATTTTACAATTTCGTGTCAAAACTCTAAAAGATTATATTCTTATGTCTTAAAAAATAAAAATAGATAATTTTTTATTAGCTAAAAGAATAACTATAAGAGAACTAAACTTTGAGAGGGATGAGTTAAAATAAATAATTTTAACTATATTAGACTTTGTAACACATCTAAAAAGAATATACATTTAATCAAGTTGTAAAACGGTTGTGTATCGTGGAAAAGGAATTTTGGTTTTGTTTACGGTCATAGGGTATAACAATGATATTTTTTTTGGAGCATAATTTCGGTTGAAATTCATCACTTAAAGGATAAAATACATTAAATTTTAACTCAAGTGGTATTGCGTTATCTTTATTCTTTTATAATAGAAGAATAGAATACACTTAAAGTACAAAATACTATAAAATATAATTGAGAGATTCTATATTCAAGATCTAACTTGACTATCTTCAAGCAATGTTATTAGTAAAAACCGAACTCATAATTTAGAAAAAGACTCCTCAATTAGATGTACTATTATAAAACACTTGATAAATGCTTGAGTGATATGTTATTCACTTTTTTTACACATAACAAATATTTGTCTTTTGGAAAAATGGTGGTTGTACTAGACAAATAAATCTACTTCGATTCTTGAATAATTAATATCATTTTTCTATTGTAACAAAAGATTTTTTTTTTTATTTTAGAAATGACTTGTATCAATAATTACTATTTTATGTATGGATAATTTATTAAGACTTTAGACACAAATTTCTTTCTATCATTCTATAAGGATTAAGACAAGATATTGTGAATTCATCTTATCTTTAATAATTTTGATAGATATTTAAATTAACAAAAATTTATAAAATCATTTCTAAATACAAATACAATTACTTTATCCAACTCAAGAACAGATAAAATATATTGGTAAATTTTAATAAATAACAATGTTGATCATATTATTTTGATTCCAAAAATAAATATGATATTAGAATATAAAACAGTATTAGAAAAATTTTAACAAAAATAATCCTTTATAATAATTTCTTTTACTATCATATTAAATTATATTTGCTCAAATCAATTTTAACATAAAAATAAAAGAATTTAAAAATTATTACTCATAAATCATAAAAATATCTACAAATTTAACTACTAATATTAATTAAAAATAAATTTTTAAAAAGATAAAATTTTAAATGTAATAAATATTTAAGTTTAATCACAAATTTTATATATTTTTATATATTATTTCGTACAGAATACATATATATTAGTATAATATTAATATCTGAGCCTTTATAATCAAATGGTTTAAAATTTGATCATTTGTTTCTTTCATTATTCTTCTAGATAAAATAGAAAAATACTGAGTTAGGTAAATGTAACTTTTTGATATTTAATTATGACTAAAACAAAAATCGTCTCTACTATTTTATTTTATTTTATATATATCACTTAGCTTACATAGGATTAGTAAAGAATACACATAAAAAATATAAATTAAAAAGAAATTTTCCGTATATTGCAAATATATCTATCTTAATTAGTTATATGAGTTGCAAAATTCATCTTATTATTTTTTCATATTTTTCTGATATAAATATTCATCAAGTTTCATTCCACCAATTCAATTGTAAATTTTAGCTTGTTCGGAGAGCCTCTCCTCTCTTTATCCAAGAACTATATTTATATACGATGAATCCCTTTGTGTTAAATTCTAAATTATGTCTGATACTCCATATATCACAAATAAAATATATTTATAGTGTATGCTATTGTTGTTTAAATTTTTAGGATATTAGTTTTGATATAGTTATGTAAGTCTAATTGGGCAAAGTATATACTTAAGATATTGATCAATTAATTATAATATGGTTGTTGGTATTCTTGTTTGGGTATATACTAAGAATGTTGATGTTACAGGAGGTTTGGATATTTTTTATTGGTACAAAATGATAATATCTATATGGAAAAAATTCTAAGGAGATTCTGTCCTTTTTTTTTTAATTTAGTTATTAGACTTGTTAAAAAATTTGTTCCTTAGACTACAAGAAAGACGTTAGATATGGTTAGATTTAACGACGAAATAAAATTGGCGGTATAAATTGTCAATATTGATGAATTTTTTTGTTTATCTCTAATTATTGACAGATATAAATTTTTAATTTACAAAATTTATAATTTGTTATCGTCGAATTTATCTTCTAACAAATACAGCAATAATATTATTTATTATTAAATTAATAACTATCATTTTATAATTAACTTTGTACGAAGCTTTCTATGAAGCTCCTTTACCATTCCTCTTTTATCCACAAAGCACCTGATAACACAGCAAATGCAGTTCCTCTTTAAATGATAAATTGTACATATAATAAGAGATTAATATTGGAACATACTTAATTCATGTAATTAAAACACGTTAATATTGGAGCTAGTTTTGTTATTTCAATCATTCAACTAACTAAATTAAACTGATAGTATGAAAAATTTGAGAAATATGTTGGTCATATCTGAGACATGTTTTGTAGTTGTGTGTTTAAGTCACCCGAGACTATTGGAGCTAGCTTTCACTAATCACATATAAAAGTAAATGCTTATTCCAATCCCTAACCATTTGGACGATAAACTAAGCACCTCTCAACAATTGAAAAGTATTCAAGTGGTTCTCATCCATCCAAGAAAATGGTATTCGCACCCCTTATAACTGGTTAGAAAATGGTGGAGTGGTGATGTTTCAGTGGAAGAATTTTGTTCCTCTAAAATTGAGATAAATCGACCCCTATAGAAAATCCTAAACGAGAGCAAAGTTCATGGTCCACCCCTCCACCCTTTCCTCCCTTCGTTGCCACCTCTAGCGATTATCTCTGCCTCTGGGAGGTTTGCAAATCTTCCATCAAGGCCTTCTCTCTCTCTTCAACAACAAGACCAACAAAAGTATGCAATTGAAGTGTTTGTAAAAATATCTCAATTAAATTTGATAGATCACACGCCATCCACGCCGAGGAAACAAAAACCAGAGAAATTGTCAAACATTAAATAGAGAAATTGGCGGCACCTCTTTCAATTCCTCTGGCACCTCCCTGGGGCGACTTCGACTGGGAGAAGTGCATGAACAGGTTGGCGCACGGTGGCTCCCCTTTCGGTCTTGCCTTCCTCGTCACCGATGCCGTGGAATTCGTCAAAGCGCACGTTCACACACGTCGTTGGTTTGTGTAATAGAGGATTTTTACAATCCACAAAATACCGACAAGTGCACCAGGTCGTATCAAGTAATAACTCATGGTGAGTGAGTGTCGATCCCACGAGGATTAACGGAAGTAAGAAAAATCAACCGATTAATCTAGTCAGACTAGCAAATTAGGGTTTTGAAAGCTTTTGAACATAAACAACAATTAAACGGAGCAAAACAGAAGCAAACAACGAGTGTGAAAAAGATGTATAATTGAGAAAGTTAAGGTTTTAGAGATATTAGAATGTCCGAATTAAAACTTTTCACTTTCTACTCCAATCATGCAACGATTCTTTTATGGCAAATCATTAGTAATTAAACATCAATCCCTTGGTGATTCAATTTCTCTTTTACCTAATTAAACGCTAATCTCTTAGTTACTTAATCAAGAAAAGAGTTATGCACGTCTTTGATTTATAAAGCCATACAATTCATAAGAATTTAACCTAGTTGATTTTATGTCACTATCAATCCAGTTTCAAAACTTAAGAATTATGAGAAACGGTTTTCATGTTTAATTCAATTAATCAACTTTTTCAAGAGATTAGGAAAATTCAAGTCAGAGAAGAATTGTTTCCCACACATTTAAGCCCTTTTAGATGAAGAATGAAAACCTTTTCTTAAGAAGAAATTAGTTGCATCAATTAGAGGTAGAAAAGGTAGTGCATTAATCCATAGAACTAACAGAGCTCCTAACCTTAACCGAGGAGAATTAAAAAATCATGTTCATCGTGAAATCTTTAAGAAATAAAAACTGCAAAGTGCCGAAGAAGAGAGAGCTCCTTTCAGAGAATCTCCCTTTACATTAAATACTAACCCTAATTTCAAATTCAAATTCAAATTAAAACAAAATCAAATCTATCTTATTAATTATTTCCTCTAGCATAACTTCCAATCTTTATCTCTTTGCAATCTTCAATTAATGCTTGTCATCAATGGGCTTGTGATTTATCCTCCAGAAGGTTGAACAATTGGAGAAGAGTTAATCTTGAATTGAAATCCTGGAGAAGTTGCAAAGCCCAAGTAGTACGTGGCTTACAGCCTTACACCATTCATCATACGTGAAGTACGTTTGGCTTTGGAATGTATTTCATGGGCTCACGTACAACGTGAAGTAGGATACGTTGTACGTGAGCCAATTTTCCTTTAATTTGGCCTATTGAATTTTTCCTAGCGTTGTACGTGGTGAATTCCACGTACTACGTGAAAATTAACTCGTGCGTACGCGTGCCTCAAGCGTACACATGCCTGGCAAAAATTCTCTTGTTGTGCGTACGCGTTATAGACAAAATGTCCTTTGTTGCGCGTACGCGTGATAGCTACGTTGTAAGTGGAATCTCTAGCGTACTACGTGAGAAACGATGGTCATGCGTACAAACGCTGCATGCGTATGTGTGACGTGTAAAATGTCCCCAACGTAGTACGTGAAAGCTTCAGCGTACTACGTGAAAAGTGATGGTCACGCGTACTCGCGTTGCATGCGTAAGCGTGACATGTAAAATATCCCCAATGTAGTACGTGAAATCTCCAGCATTGCATGCCCTTCACCTTTTCTTTTTCCAGAGAGCTTTCTGTTAATTATAAAAAGCTTTCTGCTTGTCATTTAGAGTTTTTGTTTATCACAGGAAGCTCTCTATTTTGTGCTCTCCACCTCTTTTCTGTTCTATTTCTTCCTGTTTTCCTTTAAAACTTCCTATAATCAATGAAATTCAAATAATCAAAGTAATATCCATTCTAACCTTAAATTCATTGATTATCCACATAAATTTTTAATAAATCAATAAAGAAAGAAAAACACTAAAGATGCGCACGCATCACAACACCAAATTTAAAATCTTGCTTGGCTTCAAGAAAGCAAAGAATCATGACTTAATCCAAATATCTTAAACTTATTATGAAATAGGGGTAAAGGATTGCAATCTATATGAGTTTGGTTAACCGTTTCACTTATGCACAATTCAATCACGATTGATCATAATCTTTCAAGATTTTTGTCCGGATTAGATTATAGAATCTTTTCTTGATCATCACCTTGAAGCAAGCTTATTTACTTTCTTTTTATCATTTAAGTTCATTGGGTGCTTTACACCTTGAGCCTAGCCGTGACTCTAAATATTTTGTTTTCAAGCTTTTGCCTTGATACATAAACACCACAAGCACATAGTTAGAGAGCTCTTTGAACTGATTTTATCTTTTCATTCTTTCCCACCATTGGTGCTCAGAGCCTTTGGTTTCTCTTATAACCCATTTTTCTTATTATTTTTTATATTGTTGCTTCTTCAAGGTTTTGTCAAGTGTAAAGCTCCCATAATAATCTTCTATACTAGAACCTTAAGCAATGTAGCTCAGATCATGTTGAACATTCTTAGTTAGTTTGGCTTCCCAAACTCAATTTGTCATGCTCTTTATAAACAGTCCCTGTTCTTTCTGTTTTTTTCTCAGCACATGATTTATTGTCCATATTCAAGAGCAAGCACAATTATAATTGTGGGTTGTGATGAACAAGTAATGATATGTACTTGATAATTAGAAATTTTAAACGCATTATATAAAAAAAATATATGCATATTATTAAAAAGGAGGAAAACAACCTGAGTTCTCACTGCTTTTCTCTTCATCATATTCTTCTTCATCACCTTTTAGGCTATGTAAAGTATAGCCTCCAACAACAAATTTAGAATAATTGCTTGTCCTCAAGCATCAAAGAAAAGAAAAAGTAATGGTGATAGAACAGGATTATCAAGTGAAATAATTCAATTTATATAGAGGCTTATTCAATTAAAAGAATCCAAATCAAAATAGAATGAAATGGAAGTCCAAAATAAAGTAAAATAATGAGGTTGTTAATGTATTTGCATGGTGCATGTCGCAACACTAAATTTGGTGTGAGAACACCAAATTTAGTGTGATACAATTTATGTGAACTAGGCCAAGTATTCAATAGGATGCGAATTTGGTGTAGCACACCAAATTTCATGAACACGTATACAACCTTGAATTTAGCACATAGTGATGATGCGGGAGCTTGCGGAGAGTTCTTGAAATTTTTTTTTTGTATATTGTTTTAATCCCTTTAAGTTGATGAATTCTGTAGAAATTAATAGAGAAAGAAGCAAAAAACATAAAACAAATTCAAAAGAAGAAAAGAAAGATTTTTGATACGCTTTAAAGTTTTAGACACGCTTGAAGTCTTAGGCTACGTTTTTGAAAGCGTGTCCCATAAAGCAAACATGCGTGGCTCTTGAAGAATGAATAATAATAATGAACGGACAAAGCTTGATCAATAACGCACTAAAGCATGCGTTAATGGAACAAGTGCATGCATTAATCAATAAAGTAACTGAATAAGGAATAATGTAACCACATGGATCGGAGCATGCGTGATTCAATAAGGCAATTGAGAACTATGCATGTGTTATCACGTGAATAAAAGGGAATGCATGCATTAATCACTATGAATTAAATAAGGGCATACATATATATGATTCATATGTTGCAAGAAGCATGCATCTTTGAAGGTAGCGTACAATGTGAATCAAGGAAAGCAATGCATGAAGCAAATCAATGAAACAAATAAAAGAAGCATGCATGTGGCCAGGAACGAAGTTTGACAATATTTATCAGGCCAATTATTTTTTTAGTTTTTTATTTTAGTAAAAAAATTAAAAATAACTATATATAATTTTAATTAAAAATAACAATTAAAATTTAAAATTTATTTTTTATAAGATAATTGAACATATTGTATATTAAAATAATTAAACACAAATATCTCAAAATTAATTTCAAATATTATAAGTGGTTACATACTTATTTTTAGAATCTTTAAATACTATTCAATTTCTTTTTAGATGTTTCCTACAAAATTATTAAAAAAGTGTATTATGCTTCAACCTTCATGTAAATAATTTAAATCACAACTATAATTTATGCAATAAAAAAATTAGTAACAATATTATTAGAGTTAAAATAAATTAAAATTTATAATTTACATAGACAATTGAGCTTGACGTTTTTCCTTGATTCAAAGTCATCTATTATTGAATCTGTACTGAAAGTAGCTGCAATTTCTTTCTCAATGTAAATGACTAAATTATCTGCAAGAAATTTGCCTGCCATTTTACTCTGAAGCCTTGTTTTAACAATTTTCATTGCTGAAAAAGCTCTTTCTGTTGTTGCCATAGATACTGGAAGAGTCAAGACATTGCGAATCAGTCTATCAACCAAATGATAATTTTTCTATTTCTTTCAATCTTTGACATAACTCAGAAAGTGTCCCAACATCTTTTAGATGATTCGGTATATCAAATGCATAATGTTGCAATTGAGCATTCAAAAGAATCCTTTCTTGATCAGAAAAATCTGAAGGATAAAACTTTTCAGCTAACTTGCATATATTTTGAATATTAAACAACTTAAAATTATCTTTAAGGTCCAAAGCAGTACTTAAAGTCAAAAGCTCCATGGTTTTCTCATTGAATCTACTATTTAACTCTTGAATTTGAGAGTCAATTGCTACCAAAAATACATCTACTCAATAATGATGCTCGATTATTATCTTTGGTTGACGAGATCGACCTCTTCCAACCGTGTATTGTGTACTCATATCATGGATGTCAATTTCATATTTCTTACAAAACTTCTTAACAATCTCAAGTAAATTGCACCAACCATTATCCCTCAATTTTTGAAGAAGTAGTTTTGATGTGGAAACAACATGCATTGCATTTAAAATATCTTGAGATTTTTGTTGTAATGCTTGGCACAAAATATTAATAATCCCCATAATTTCCTTCATCAAATGTAATGAAAAAACAAATTCAAACGAGGATAGCACTTTGTTGACGCCATAAGTCTCACCTCTTTGAACAGAAGTTGTACCATCATCAATAATGTTATTAAGAACGGTATGAGTAGCTGCAAATATTCTTATCAAGCTACAAATAGAATGAAAGTAAGAACTCCATCTTGTATCTCCAGCTCTTTGTAAAGTGCCCATTTGATTTGTACCTTGACCTGTTTCTAGCTCATTATTGGCAATCAATTTTGCATTTTCAATTTCTTGAGCTTCTTGTAGTTGATCATGTCATTTGCAAGATACACCAACAATATTGACAATAGCAGTCAATTGTGTGAAAAACTCATGAATTTGAAGTACTTCCCTTGAAGCATCCACCAGTGCTAACTGCAATCTATGAGCAAAATAATGGACATAATATGCTTGTCGATAATCATTGAGAAATAAAGCTTGTAAACAATTCCATTCCCCTCTCATATTACTAGCACCATCATACCCCTGACCTCGAATATTTTTAATTTGGAGATTATAAATAGAAAGCACAGACACCAACTCTTTTTTTAACGTCAAGGCACTAGTATCACTAACATGTACAAGATCAAAGAAGCATTCACAAACAAAACCATCCACACCAACAAATCTCAAAACAATAGCCATTTGCTCTGTTTTAGATTTATCACGAGCTTCATCAATGATAATAGAAATTTTGGCATCTCCAATATCCTTTCTAATTGAGTTTCTTACCATTGTAGCAATAACATGTAGAATTTTTTTTGAATCTCACTTGAAGTATATTTAGCAAATCTAGGAGCATTTTCCAAAACAAGCTTCTGAATATTACTATTGTAAGAACCCAAAAACTTTAACAATTCAATAAAGTTTCAATAAAGTTACCTCGATTATCTGAACTCGAGCTTTCATCATGGCCTCTATAAGCGCAACCTTGAAAAGTCAACCATCTAATACAATCAATAAATGCTCCAAGTCTACATCGACTATTCTCAATTTCCTCTGATGTTTGTCGTTTCATAAGTGTATCAACATGTTGTGATTGCTTCATCAAATCCTCACATGATTTCGTTGCCTTATGATGGAACGAATTGGGCCTTTGCCAATGTGATTCAAAAGAGGACAATCTTTTCCATTATTTACGTTCTTCCAATTCTTGAAGCCATTTTCAATGAAAGCATTTGATCCTGTATTGATTGAAGATTCCATAGCAAATATGTAGCATGGTAAACAATATACAGCATCATCTTCAATAGAATACTCTAACCATAAAGGATATAATTCAAACCAAGAAGCTTGAAAATGACGACGATGACTTGTATCACTCGAGAATGGATACTTATCAAGTATTGGTTGATTTGGTCCAGCTTTAATATAAGCTCGACGAATTTTATCTCTTTTACTTGGATGAAACTTCCAAATCATTGGTCGAATTCCTGGATCTCTTACCAAATGACATACTTCCATTTGTTCAGGATTAAGTCATGGGCGCTTTGACTTTGAACTATCTTGTTGAGGAGCTAAAGTATTCATATTTCATGCTTCAAGTATTGAAGATGTTGGTGTTGATGTAACAACATTAGAAACATTTTCACTCTTCTGGCTAGTCTTTTTGAAAAAAGTATCTATTATTTTCATCTTGTTCATGATTCAACTAAATTCATACAATTAAGAATTTACATAGATAATAAGATAAACATTATGCAACTTAACTAAACTCAATTTATTTTACTTTTTGTAAATCAATAATATCAATGTCACAAACAATTAATAATGAAAAAAATAAAAATAATAAAATGGTAACATTATAATTACATGATTATCATCTTTAATTTTTTCAAAAACCTAAATTATAATTCTAATATTATAAACTAGATAAATAAATAAATAAATAAATATATAAATTATTCATAAAAACAAATAAAATAAATAACTTACAAAAGAAAGAATAATGAAAGATGATAATAGAAGACCAAAGACTACTTGCTATCTTCTAAGTTGTAATGATAATAGAAATATGGAGTGATGTTTTATTTTCTGATTCAAAGAAGAGGGAAGAATGGAAGAAGTGATTTGTTGACTTATTGTTATTGCCTTTTCAGATTCTTCACTTCTAATATGGATTATGGCTTTTTTTTTTAACTAAGCATATGATCCACTATCCATAATCCAAATAACACACTACTTTTCAATCCATTACGGACAGCATATATTTTCTAAAGGGGGAGGCCTACTTTTTCTTTTAGGGGGGCCACTCTTTAATTTTTTTATTCTTGTAAACAAATTTTGGGGGGGGGGGGGTACTGCCTCCCCTGGAACATACGAAGCTTCGCCCCTGCATGTGGCGCTAATGAAGAATCATGTGAAGCATGCATTATTAGCATAGGAAGCCATGTAAAGCAAGTGCCATTAATGCCAATGGTAATAAGCTAAGCATACAATGAATTGTAAGAGCCCCTAACGTACAACGTGATAAATTACATGTTGTACGTGAATGTAAAATGGTTCTTTGGGAGTGAGAAAGATATTCACGTTGTACGAGAGGAATATGGCGTATAACGTGAAGGCACAAATGGCCTTTGGGAGCAACTTTTGATTCTTGCGTTCTACGTGAGAAATATCACGTAGTACACGTAATGCTACTCGCATGTATGCGTGCGGCATGCATATGTGAAACACCAAAATTTTTACCAGCACGTGTACGCATACAATATGCATATGCATGACTCTTGCTTGGCATAGTACGTGAAAACTCTCACATTATATGCTAGACTGAAAATTCCTCTTAAAAGAAAATAATTCAACCACGTTATACGTGAGGACTTCATGCACAACGTGAGGGCATCCACCACACCAAACTTTAAGTGGAATCATATATCCTCATTCAATTCTCTTGCACCAAACTCCTGTGACTGTTCATGTATGGTAGGAAATAAGATAATAACTAAAAATTAAATAAAAGAAAAACAAAAATACGAATAAAAAGAAGATACCAAACGTTGGGTTGCTTCCCAATAAGTACTTTTTTAACGTCACTAGCTTGACGGTTGTTCCTTGCTTAGGTTGAGGTTGATAGTGCTTCACCTCTTCCCCTCTCACCTTGAATTTTCTTCCTGTGTATTCATATGTTAGCTCAAGATGCTCAAAAGGAAGAACTCTACTCACTGTGTATGGCAACAGTGGGTGGTGAGATAGCACTACTTTGTCTTCGGGTAAAAAAGTCTTCAGTAGGAATTTTTTTGTTCCTCCACCCTCAAGGAACTTTCTTCTTTGGAGCCTCCTCCTTGTTTGATGCACATCCAACACCAAACTTGGAGTTGATGTTAGGAGGTTTGTTGATTGGAAAGGGAGGCTTTGGTTGTAAAATCTTTGAGACTTCGATTGAGTAGTCAGCTTGCTGCACCTTCTCTGTCTCTTCCTTTCTACTCAAGCATGAAAAAAGGACCTCTGGAAGTGATTCATTAGGTTCTTCCTTCAGATTCGGGTCCTTGGCTTCAACCTTTTTGCAATCCTCTTGATCACTTGAATGGTGCATGGTTTAGAAAACATGAAAGACTTGATGCTCATCATGCACCCTCAACATTAACTCACCCTTTTCAACATCAATAAGGGCTCTTCCAGTGGCTAGGAAAGGTCTCCCTAGAATGATGGAGGCATGTTCATCTTCCTTCATGTCAAAAATGACAAAATCCAATGGGAGAAAGAATTTTTCCACTTTGATTAGGACGTTTTCAACCACTCCATGTGCAAGCTTCATTGATTTATCTGCAAGTTGTAGAATTATTTTTGTGGGTCTCAACTCTTGAATTTGCAACTTCTTCATCACAGATAAAGGTATTAGATTAATACTTGCCCCTAAATCACATAAAGCTATATCAGAGGTAGTATTGCCAATAGTGCAAGGAATTTGAAAACTCCCTGGATCTTTCTTCTTTGTTGGCAAGTTTCTTTGAGTAATTGCACTATACTCCTTGCTCACCACTATTGTTTGGCCTCCCTTCAAGGATTTCTTCTTGGAAAACAAATTCTTCATAAATTTAGCATACAAAGACATTTTTTCAAAAGCTTCTGTGAATGGGATGTTGATGTGTAAAGTCTTGAATATCTCTAAGACTTTGAAATATTGCTTCTCCTTGTTTTCCTCTTGGAGCCTTTGAGGATATGGAATTCTTGGCACTGTCATTCTCTCTTTTGGTGGAACTTATGTAGCTTGAATTGGTTGCTGGAAAGTGGGCTGTATGTGCTCCCCTTCAAGATTAGTATCCTTTGGAGCTTCCTTTCTTGCCCTGACAGTGAACTCCTCCTTCTTAGTTTCTTCTTTCTTTTCTTCTTCTACCACCTTTCTACTTTTCAAATAAATAGCCTTGCACTCTTTCTTTGGATTTAGAATTGTGTCATTGGGAAGTGTTTGAGTGGGTTTGGCTAGTTGTTGAGAAAGTTGGCTTATTTGCAGCTCCAGATTTTTCAATGAAGCTCCTTGATTCTTGAAGTTGGTTTCTATTCTTTCCATGAATTTTTATAAGGCTAATTCAAGGTTAGAAAGTCTCTGAGAGTCTTGTTGTATTGGTTGTCAGGGAGGTGGTGGTTAGTGAAAGTGGTTCACATGAGGGTTATTTGGGTTGTGGTAATGGTTATGAAAAGTTTTCTGCTGGGGGTTATTGAATTAAGTAGGCTGGCGGGAGTGATGACAGCCAAGGGAGACGGGGCTGGCAGCAGTTGACGGAAGAGGAAAAGACAGGGGGTTGCCCTATTCGTGTTGAAGAAGAAGAAAAAGAAATGGGAGAAGAAATGAAAGAGGGGAAGGAAAGGGGTTTGACGACGGCAAGCACAGTGGTGTTGGTGGTGGGCTGGTGGATGCTGGTTGGCACGGAGGTTGGGGAAAAAATAGGGAAGAAAGAAAAGGGAAAAATGAAGAAGAAAAAATGGAAGAGAGGCATGATAACGGTGATATGGGCGGCAACTATGGTGGTTGCTGGTGGTGATGAAGATTGGGAGGGAAGGAGACGTTGGAGAAAGCAGAGAAGATGAAGAAAACGATGGGTTGGGGGTTTGTGCGAACACAAGTTTAGGGTTCGCACTAAAGGGGGCAAAATTTTGAAATTGCGCGTACGCTTAAGGCATGCGTCACGCGATGTGTCGTGCGAAAAGGGATTGTGCGTACGTATGGTGTACGCACAACATGATGTAGGTGCTGGAAAGGGGGTCATACATACGCATGAGTTTGGGTTATATATATATATATACACACACAGATGGTGCTGTTTTGGTGTCATGCATACGCATCGCATGATTTGGCGAACTTTTGGGGGTCATGCATACACATGATCTGGTGCGCTGTGTTTTCAAAAAATTTTCAACTCCTTGCATCAAATCAAGCATTTCCAACACCCAAAAGAGTACCAAAACAATATCAATCCTTATTAAAACAAGCTTAACTACCAAGAAAAGCTAACAAAACTACCTAATAATGGCAATTCAAATTATTCACCAATATGTACAAAAGAGACAATGGAAAGATCATACCATGGTGGGGTATCTCCTACCTAACACTTTTATTTATAGTCCTTAAGTTGGACATTTAGGTGAGCTCTTTGTCAATGAGGCATTTGGTTGAATTCATCCTTAAACTTTCACCAATGCTTGAACTTCAAGTGATTGCTAGAATTTCCAATCAAATGCACCAAACCTTGATGAAGTTCCACACAAGTCAGGAGCTCCCAAAATTGATCTTCATGTATGTCGGGATCCCAAATCTTGTTTCTATACCCGTCTTTTAATTGATCATCATGATTCTATCCGGGTGGTAAACATTCAGAACTGTCGTATGGACACTAAAGCACCCTCCTAAACCATTCAAATGAGCACTACTCCAACCTTTGCACTTAAATCTTGAGCTTTCAACTTTAATGACCCTTGAATTACAATGCCAACCAATAACCATCTTCCTTTTGCTCTTGAATCCACAAAGAACCCTAAGTTGACCATCCGTCTCAAGGACGCAATATTCAAGCGGGATAATAAAGCTTAGGGATAAGAGTTTTACAAACTTGATGGTGACTTAGGAAGAGACGTTTCCAACGGTCTCGACAAAGCAATTTTCACTTTCGTCTATTCTTTTTGAAGGACTTCCACCACTTGACAAGCTTCCTTATATTCAGTCCATTCTTCACCAACTTTCTTCTAACTCTTCTCCATCACTCAAGTCATATCTCAAAGGTTGCGTAAAGTCTATGCCAACATCCATTTCAACTTCACTAGAGGAAGATTCATCAAACTCAAAGAAATTATCAGTTGGTTTGAGACCATCATCAATGACGGGACTTGTCGCTTGCTCAAGTTCTTCCAATTTTTCACTCTTCCTAATATGCCTTGGAGGTTGCACCTTATCCTCTTCAACATCAATTTCAATCTCAATGAAAGAGTGCTTGACAACTTTGGACTCCACCTCGTGCTCAACTTCTCCTAAGTCTTCAACCACTTACTCATCTTTAATGATCTCAGCTTCCTCTACTTGTTGCAAAAAATACGTCTACTCCTCATTCTCCACTTGAGATTCTAACTTCTCTTTCATACTACGCTCTTCGTCTGCTACTCCTCGTTTGTCAATAGGAGTGCCTTGATTGCATGATGATACGTGAATATCTTATACCCATTTTCTACCTATTTTCTAGTTAAATTTAGTTGGAATTTAGTAAGTTTAATTATATTTTAGTGTTAAAATCCTCTTTGGATGATACTTTGAGTTTTTCTAGTATTTTTATTATTTCAGGTGAAATTCGGCCAATTTGGCAGAGTTTTGTGCAAAAAAAAAGGAAGAAAGTGGATGCTATCAAACCTGATCTCCTTGTACTCTAATGAATATTACTTGAGATAAAAAGGTTCAATTGATGTGGTTTCAACAGCGTTAGAAAGCCAACTTCCAGAGCTTTCCAACGATATATAATAGTCTATACTTATTTTTTGGAATCACTGCCATGAAGGGTGCTAAATTCCGAGAATGGCATTTAGCGCCCAGGAAGACAGAACTGAATGGGAACTCACTGCCAATTCTGGTGCTGAACGCCAATTCTGGCGCTAAACGGGAAATTAGGTTAGATATAAAAGGAAAAAGATTTAGCCCTTGGGGCATACTTCTCCCAGAAGGGGATCTTCTCTCTTCTGCACATTTCACCTTCGAAACCCTTGTTTTCTCTATAAGTCATGAGTCACTAAACCTCCTCGGTTAAGGTTAGGAGCTCTATTTATTTCTATGGATTAAGACTATTGCTTTTCTATTTTAAATAATGTATTGACTCAGTTTCAAGGATCGCTTTCATTCTTCATCTTATGAATCTGGGTAGAACGTTAGTATAACCCTTATTCTACATGTATTCTTATGATTCTCGACAGAGCTATCTCGCTTGAACAATAGATTGAAAGCAAATTCCTCCTAAATTGCTAATTACTTGAACTAATCAGGATACGTGACATATAATTCTCTTAGTTTTGGGTAATTAGGGTTTCTGTAGCCATAAACTAGAATTGCTCTTAACCCTCAATCGAAATTAAGTGACCAAGACATTGGCGATTGATTTGGGTTAGAGGAGACTAAATCACTAAGACATTAGGGTTTAGTCAATTACAGTTTGCTATGAAACGAATCTTGCATGATTAAAATAGTTGGTAAGAAAAATTATTCCGGATGAATAAACAACTCTGAAGCCTTAACTGCTTTATCTCATATCTTTCACACCACTTTTATTATTTGCTTTCTAATTCTCTAAATTTACTGTTTAATGTGTTTTACAACTCTTAAAACACAACTTTCTGTTTGCCTGACTAAGTGAGTTATTCGACCATTGTTACTTAGTCCATCAATCCTCGTGGGATCGACCCTCACTCACCTAAGGTATTACTTGGTACGACCCAGTGTATTTGCCGGTTAGTTTGTGGGTATTCGAAAATCCGCATAAAGTTTTTGGCGCCGTTGCCGGGTGATAGAAGAATTTATGTTGATCTAGAACTTCTCAATGGAAATAGAATTGTTTCATTGCAAGCATAGTCTATACCAAGAATGGAATCTCCATCAAAGTTTAATTTTTGGTTTTCACAAGTTCAACCCAATAAAAATAACCGAGAGTATTGCTCCCGGGTTGTTCTTCCTAGGAATTACAATTGAGTGCTCAATTATTGGTTATGAAGTTAAAGGGATTGGGTTGATAAAAAGGCAAGAAATTAAATGACAAGAAAGTTAAATGACAAGAAAATAAATCAAACAACTAAAAATAACAAATACTAGAAAGAGTCATTCATGGCAAGGATTGAGAATCTAGTTTTTCTATCTTAGTCATTAATCATAACACAATAATTATCAAGAGATAATCCTATTTCGTTATCTCCAATATCGGGAGAAAATCAAACAAGACTAGTTAATCTCAATCCATAAGTCCTAATTAACTTACTAATTGAATTAGCAAGAAATTAGCATTAATAGAAACAATATTAACTAACAACTCTAGATCACCAACATAAGTTGGGTATTAATGACTCAAAAGCACCTAATTTTTCTTTCCAAGCCAAGAATGCACAAAATCTACTCTAAAGCCCAACCAAGTATTTTGTCAAACATTTGGAAGGCATAAGAGGAAAGTATGGTAAAAGGGCAAGAATAATAAAATCTACGAGAAAATAACAATAACAACTCAATTAAACAATAAGAAATATAAAAAGACATCAGTTGCATTAAAGAAAATGGAAATCAATTAGAGTTCATAAACATATAAGTGGTTCAAAAGAGAAATTAACAAGAGAAACTAAGAAGATTGAAGCAAATCAACAAGGAAAAGGTAAAGGAAACTAAATCAAAACAAGTAATTAAACCTAAATCTAAGAGAAAACTAAACTAAGAACCCTAATTTCTAAATAGAAGAGGGAGCTTCTCTCTCTAGAAAACTACCCTAAAATATGGTTTTAACCTAATCTAATTGCTCCCCCTTGATCCATCTTGAATTCAGCCTCTAATAGCTTCAGAAATGAGTTGGATTTGGGTCTGGATGGCTCAGAAATCACCCCCAGCGTATTGCCTTTAAGTTGGTCACGTGCCGCTTGTCATGCGTACGCGTGGGTGACGCGTACGTGTCACCTGGCAGATGTCCTTCCCACACGCACGCGTGGGCCGCGTACACGCATTGCCATGAATTCTGCAAATCCTCATTTCTTCATGAATTCTCCACTTTACATGCTTTTCTCTTTACTTCTTCCATCCAATCCTTGTCTTATGAACCTAAAATCACTCAACAAACATATCAAGGCATCGATTGGAATTAAAGTGAATTAAATTTATCAATTTTAAAGCCTAAAAAGCATGTTTTCAATCATTAAGTAGAATTTAGGGAGAATTACAAAACCATGCTATTTTAGTGAATAAATGTGAGAAAAGATGATAAAATCCTCTAAATTCAACACAAGATAAACCCTAAAAATGGGGTTTATCAACCTCCCCACACTTAAACCAAGCATGTCCTGATGCTAAACTCAAGAAAGAGACAAGGGGTATCAACATTTATTCAATGTAAACTATCTACATGCACTCTATCTAAATGCAATTTATCTACATGAATGCAACTACTTGGTCAAAAATAAATCAAATTCCAAGAATACATATATGATCATGAGGGCTAAGGCAATGGAAATCAAATCAAACCCACAATTGAATTGAGTTATTAAAAAGAATTTACAAACTTGGAAGAAAAGAGATGATCATAGGTGAAAACATGTAATTGAGCAATCGAATCCTCGCTGGATGTGTATACGCTCTAATCGCTCAAGTATATAGGGTCGATTCACTCAATTCTTCTCTAATAATGCTTTCCAAGATTTGTTTTTCATCTAACAATCAACAATTATTCAATGCATGTATACAAATATCATGAAGACTTTTCACAAGGTTGTAATGGGGCTAGGGTCAAAGTAAGATTATATATGGCTAAGTGAGCTTGAAATTTGCATATTTGATTAGCCTAAGCTCTCACCAAACATATATAACAACCTATACAATTCTAATACAAACCTAACTACCCGTTCTTCACTTTTTCACACACTCATGCATTCTCTTCTTGATCACAACCCATATGCATTGATTATTATTACTTTACTTTGGGACATTTTGTCCCCTTTTATTGTTTTTTTTCTCTTTTCTTTTGTTTTTCCTTTTTTTTCTTTTCTTTTTCTTTTTATTCTTCATTCATTTTTTTTCAATAACATAATATATACAAAAAGATTAATGCATATGGTTTATATAATTAATACATGAGTATGTACCTGATTCCCAAAATCTTCAACAAAAATACAAAAAATACACTTTTATCTCACCCAATGTTTCCAAATTTTCCACTTTTAAATGATAAACACTCTCACTAGCCTAAGTTAATCAAAGATCCAAATAAGAGACATTTATTATTTTTCACTTTAAGGCTAGTAATGTATTAAAATTAAGAACAAAAGGGAATTAAAATAGGCTCAAAGTTAGTTAACAATGGTGGAAGAAAGGTAAGCTATTTGGATAAGTGAGTTAAATGAAACGATGGCCTCAATCATATAAATACATTCATACACAAAATAATGAACATAAAGAATAAAAAAAATCAAAGATTATATTCATAGAAAGAGAATAATACACACAAGAATGAAAATAGTGGTTATATGATGTAACCACACAATTAAGCTAAAAAATTCACATGCTTATGTGTTCTTAGCTCAAAAACATATTTCACAATATATAATTCAAGCAAGTTCAATGAAATTTTTTTACTCAAATCAATTAGGGTGCCCTATAGATAAATTTTTTGGAAAATTTTATTATTTTGACTAAGCTTATTATATATATGCAAACTAAGAAAATGCAACTAAAAACTCTAAAAGACCTAGATAATAAAAGAAAAATAAAATATGAAAGTGTTAGGATTAGAACTTTTTACCTAAAAACGGTTGCTTGGTCGGACAACCTCCCCACA